>NW_015114583.1:0-6481 GCF_001443285.1 Poecilia latipinna
CATATAAACTAATAACCCAAGATATTAATCCTAAACCTTCTTACTGTCAACTCTTCCAATATGAAATCAACCTATGAAAAGCATCTTTATAGAATATTTTGGTAGTGTACTGAAGGCATGATAGTTTTTTAATTTATCACACTCATAAGTCACAAAAGTCACACTGATTGTTTAAGTTAGTTTCACAAACACATTAACGACCGAAGTGGAGAAGCAAGGGGCCCCGGTTAAACCATGAACTTAGTTAGCATAGCTTTAAAAACTTTATTTGAAGTATTTTACTATATTAATAACACACATAAAGAACAGAAAAAATTGAAAGAGAATCCTTAGAATCATTGTGGCTGATAAATTATTGTGGAAATTTAAGACAAAAGGAAACACAATAAAAATTATTTAATGCAGTTATAAAAAATCATGTATATTTTATGATGCGCTCTTGAGGCAGAAATAAATTAGGACTGTTTTCTGCTCACACAGTGAAAAGCAAGTGGCCACTGAAGGTTGTGTAATGATTTCCGTCGTCATAAATCCTTGTGTTTGGCCACTGACGCAAAAACACAACATCTCCAGTTTCTAACAGCAATGTGGCACTATTAGATGGGTTAACATTGTAGGAAGCCTGATGTTCATATGCGATGACAATAGGATTCCCATTCCTGACCAACACAGCAGCTGTCGGATGTGATGCATGTCCAACTCCATGTAAGTAAAACTCAAAGTGATAGGCTCCTCTCACCGGGGCAATGAAAAAACCTGAGGAACATTGAACAATAATGTTTCTATTGAACCTTTTCATCCGTATATTTACATAAAGAATCAATCAATTAACTGCATGTCAGGATTATAAAGAGAATCAAGTTGTAACAGTGGATAAAATGGGGTACCTGTGTTTGGATTGTAGGCATTTCCAATATTTGCAACAACATGTCTGAAGACTAGAGGCGTCTGTGTGTTAAATGGTCCAGTATGTCTTGAACCTGATGCCAGCAAGGAAGCTGAGAAAGCCACTTGTTTCACTACGAGACAATAAGTTAGTATTATTGGGATCAAGCAGCTACTTGTTCTTGAAAAGCTATTTGGTGTATTTAAAATTACTATCTTAATAATAAAAAAAATCTAAGCATATTAAACAATTAATGGACATGAAATAAAAGTACACAACTTGGTTCTTGTTGCGTGACATAACATTTTTAGTTTGATACTAATGAGTTTCCCAAACCTTCTCTTTCTCTCTTCAGAACCTCCACTTGGTTTTCAGTGTTGTTTGTCCTGGCTTTAACACTGATCAGTTCTCCTATCTGAGCTGAAAATTGATTAAAACAAACATGAAATGTAAAATAAAACAATATATCCTCTGTCATTTTTCACAGTAATAGTTTGACATCACAAATTCACAGCAGTTTCTGGTCTCTTGATGTTACTGGACTTCAGTGGCGGAACAAGTCGGCGTCTGGCCGGGGGGCGGGGCTAATGACCGGGACCTTTATATCCAAAATAAGAAAGCTCATGAAAACATAATTTTATGAAGTACAAATAAAAGCCACTCATATTTGTCATAAAAATACTCCAATCTACCTATTTTGCAATCTGTTCCTAAGTATCTGACTGATGATGACGTTGTGGATGGTTGGTGATGTGTTTTACCCAGAATGCACTTGGAGACAATATTGGCGATCATCTTGTAAATTTGTATGTCATAAAGTTAAATGTAAGAATGAAAATAAAGCCAGTTATGTCGCACAACATTTTATTCAATATTTTATACCTACTATGTCACTAAAATCAGTCGGTCTTGTAAAGTTTTTAGCAACCATGAGTCAACAATGAGTGGGGCAGCCTACTATATAAACTACTCGGCGACTTCTTTTTAAAATTTACATGTACCATACTCAACAGGAGAGGGCCCACCTTCTCTAGCTCTTATCAGACGTGATACAGACTTGAATCTTTTAAGTCATACTCTGCCTCACATCCGGGCCGTCCCCCCAGTTCTCCCCCCCATAGCTCCGCCCCTGCTGTGCTGTGTGGAAAAAATACAGCAACAGCCACATCTTAGCATTTTATGCCACTGATTGTTCAGGGAAAGCAGGTTGAGCAGGTAGAGTGCTTTAACTATCTGGGGACACAGATGGACACCTGGCTGTCTCAACAAGTACATTCAGATTTATAATAAAGCCCCTTAGTGCCTCGATCTTCTCATGAAGCTGAGATATTTTAGGGTTAGTAAAAAGATTTTAATAATGGTTTACCCATCACTTTCAGTGTCACTTAGTCTTAGTACAATTTTACCTCTAGCAAACAGAAAACAAAACTGACACATCACAAATCAAGCCAGCAAAATAACTGGTTCCTTGTACACATTACTGTCCCATCTGCATGAGCGCTCTCATTCCTTCCATTCCTCATTCACTCTCCTGCCATCAATCCTGCTGCCCAGGAAAGGAATAAATAAAAATACAAACATCCATCCCCACTGCAATTACAGCAGAAGTATTTCTAAAACCTGCTAATGATTTTTTTTTAAAACCTTGTGTACATGTCTCTCTTTTTGTATGTGTATGAGTCCTGTCTAAGATAAATTTCCGATAGATTTGGTGTCAGACAACTTTTCCTGTTTTATTCTGAGATTTTGAAAATTGTTTAAATAAATCAGCTTTGTTTGCTCCTAAATATTTGAGAAAAATAGTCTTAGTGAGTCATTTGTCACATAAAATAATTTATTGTTAGAGTAAAGTTATAGATACCTTGGTATTGTTGCTCAAGATTCGTTACTTTTGTCACTTGCTCTAAAATAGTAAACATGGACAAACAATTGATATTAGTTAATATAACATCCTTCTTATGTTAAACATTGTCCTCTTTTGTGATAACATCAGGGTTTTGTTTGTTGTATTATAAATACCTTGGTTCTGCTGCTCAAGATTCCTTACTTTTGTCACTTGCTCTAAAATAGTAAAAATAAACATACAATTCATATTAGTTAATATAATGTCCTTCTTTTGCTAAACATTGTCCTTTTTTGTGATAACACCAGGGTTTTATTTGTTGTCTTCTAAATACCTTGGTATTGTTGTTTTATCAAGTCCAGTTCTTCTGTCTTGGCTGTTGCAGGAGTAAAATGAAAAACACTGAAATGTGACTATTTGAATATAAACACTTTAGTTTCATACAGCAGTGATTTCTGGTTAACATACCTTCATTATCTCTCTGTAGATACGCCATACCAACCTTCAGTCCAGCCAATGAAGCGCTCATCTCTCTCAGCACAGCATTGATGTCTTGTGTGCAGGTTTGTTGGTTGTCAGAGAGATTTCCTGCATCTGCTGCCTGTGATTCTGTTTGCCTTAAATGTGAAATAACTTCATTGTCGGCTGCAGCTTGGAGCTGAGCTGTGAAGAGAGAGCAGATCAGAAGCAATGCAGGAAAAAATATTGTCATCTCCATTTTTAGTTTCAGTTTCCCTGGGTCAGGTCTGTGGGTTGTGTGACAACCAAAGCCTTAAATATACAATTTCTTATCAGTGAATAATGATTAACATTTTTTTTTTTTTTGAGAAATTTGTGCATGGGATAAGACTTGAAGATTTGCTTTGCCATGTTAAAAACAATACTCAAGGTAACTGGTTACAATAATGATGTCACATATACATTTAGTACCAATTACTCTTTTACCTTGAATTTGTATCATGGGAAATATGGGACATCATTGTAAGCGATTAGCATGAAAATTATCCAAACTTTTTACAGGTTTCTTTTTCTAAAACATCTTCAAGGAAATAATATTCTGGAGGAAAATATCTAAAGAGAAACATAACTAAATCATGTTTATGACAGTAACTTAACTCAGATGTTTTTTAAACACTTAGGTTGTTTTATTGGTATGAAAGTGATGTAGAGCAAATTTTAGGGTCTTCTAAAAATCTTTACAATTTTGAAGATACACAAAACACTGATGATACACAGTCTTACCACATGGCCTCTTTGACTGTTATTGTTTCCTTACACAAATGGTGCAAAATCTTCTCCCTCCTAATTATTTGGCCATTATTTTTGCTTCTGAAATAAAACATGAGAACTAGCACTCAATTAGACTCGGTGGTGATAAATCAAGCAACAAACCCATGTAAACCCACTTAAAATCTTTGGAGAACTATTCCAGAACTAGAAGATAGTATAATGGTTATTTTTTGCTTGAGTTTAATATCTATTAATATTTTTCAAACATTCTGACTGAGCAAAAGTCATATTTTGGTACCTTTTAAAAATCAGACTTCATTTTTTTAAACATTTTCTTTCATTTTTGGGATACATTGGTGGTGTTGTTGTAGTTCGTAGAGCTCTCTTTCGCACCTCCACTTCTCTCATCTTAGCAGAGTTTGTATTGAAGAAAAAATATGATTACATTTTGTCTTTCTTTTCAAAGAAACAATGACATCCAAATATGTCAAAACTAACATTGCTACAATTCTCCGCCATGCCGTATTAATATGGATTTCTTTCCACTATGGAATCCAGCAAAGATAACATTCCTATTTTTTTGTTTCTTAGTCATGCTAAAAAGAGACATTTCAATACATATCTTTGATTAAAGGTTTTGTGTCTTTACAGTTGTGAGTAGAAAAGTCAAGCAGGAAGCTCAACTCCTCTGTATTGCTGTTCCAAGAATCCTGACCAAAACTAGAGAATTGATCAAGTCATCCTTCTGTTACTGCTTTGGTTTTCTGGACAAACACATTTTTTCCAGAAAGCCAGTGTTTTCAAGATACTTAATTTTAACATATGTATAAAGCATCTAGATTCTTCAGCTCATGGACAGCTTAGGTATTAATGACTTTTAAAAAGAAATACAGAGCCCTAAGGTTGACCAAGATGGACTTTGTTATACAGTTATCTGTACAAGACAAGACTATAATAATCACCTATGCAGGAAATATTCAACCAGTGCTGACATCAAAACAAGTTCTTTGGAAAAAATTCCAGATAAATGCTTAGAAAGTGAACTGCTTTCTAACTCGCATTATGTTTCATTTCAAACGCAGCTTTAATGAAAATAGTTGATAAGAGAATCAAACATTTCTTAAATTTCTGAGAGGGTTATGTTTAAATGTTTAATTAACAACAACAAAAACAACAAAAAACAGTCCAAACATTTTGATTTCATCATGTTATAATGTGACCCAGTAACTTACCATGAGGAAATAGATGAATGATAAGGACTATTTTCTCTTTGTGCTTCCTCAATAACAGTAGTATAAATGATAAGTTCTTATTTGGGCTCAGACTGATAAACCAACACTTACCAGATAGCAGCATCACACATGTGATAAACTGCTGATAACAAAGTGTTTTTCTTATGTGCTTCCTTAATAAAAATAACACATGGAAAACAAAAACAAAAACAGATGGCTTTGCAAGAAAAGTTGCAATGGGATGTCAATTTGTATAAAAAACAATTCAAAAACATGCCTTGTTTGCTTTGTTTTTGTATTGCTCTAATTGAAAAAAAGAGAATTAAGACTTGGACTGACCTGGTAACAGAAATCCTGTTACCATGAATTCAAATAAATACAGGTCCTCAGCACGAGAAGGATCAGAGCAAAAACAGAGCAAGCAGGGTGAAAGTCTTGAGGTAATCTTCAGAAATAAAATTCAGTTTCGAAATGAGTTAATGGCAAGCATTACATAATGTTTTCAGTACAATGATAGTTCTGGTTGTTTTATTATTATTATTATTATTATTATTATTATTATTATTATTATTATTATTTTGACCATGTTTAATTGACATGAACCACCTGTTTTATGTTAGAAGTTGAAGGCACTAGAGTTGATGGCCAGGAGTAGCAATTATCAAAAACGTCTACTAGAGGGGGCTGTTTGTCATGACCTAAAGTCCATTTTTAGACTGCATTAGCTCATTTAAAAGGTAGCTTGCTACCTGTTAAGGTTATTTTTATTTGCTATTACTTCGAACAAGAGATTAAACAAGTAACAACTTGTAAAACGAGTCAGTGTCATGCAAGGAAACATCAGTAGCTAACTATACTTTGAGGCATAATGTTTACTTCTTAATGGTGAAAATATTTATTTTACCACTTAACTTAATAAACGTGAATGATGACAATGAGTTGCATGGAATGTACGTCTGCAAAATGTTTCTGAAAAAAGGGAAGAGTGGTTTAAAGCACAATTAATCCACAGTGAGCTGGATGAATGTCCCTTTAAGAGGAAGGAAATGAAACGAGAAGCCAGCCGGAACTGCTTCCTTGTTACCCCCGACTATCAAAACATTCGTGCGCTATGGGAGAGTCCGCGTCCTCGGAAATCCATTTTCTAATGTGAAATTCGGCGTTAGTCGTCAGGAAAACTTCGCGAACATCGTCTCCTCCGCCATGCTCCAGCTGAACGACACGGTGGACCCGGAGAGCCCGGGTGCTGCGGTTCTCCTCCACGCAGAGACCGAGGAGGGGGTCGAGGTC
>NW_015114583.1:8852-19118 GCF_001443285.1 Poecilia latipinna
AGAGCAAAAACAGAGCAAGCAGGGTGAAAGTCTTGAGGTAATCTTCAGAAATAAAATTCAGTTTCGAAATGAGTTAATGGCAAGCATTACATAATGTTTTCAGTACAATGATAGTTCTGGTTGTTTTATTATTATTATTATTATTATTATTATTATTATTATTATTATTATTATTTTGACCATGTTTAATTGACATGAACCACCTGTTTTATGTTAGAAGTTGAAGGCACTAGAGTTGATGGCCAGGAGTAGCAATTATCAAAAACGTCTACTAGAGGGGGCTGTTTGTCATGACCTAAAGTCCATTTTTAGACTGCATTAGCTCATTTAAAAGGTAGCTTGCTACCTGTTAAGGTTATTTTTATTTGCTATTACTTCGAACAAGAGATTAAACAAGTAACAACTTGTAAAACGAGTCAGTGTCATGCAAGGAAACATCAGTAGCTAACTATACTTTGAGGCATAATGTTTACTTCTTAATGGTGAAAATATTTATTTTACCACTTAACTTAATAAACGTGAATGATGACAATGAGTTGCATGGAATGTACGTCTGCAAAATGTTTCTGAAAAAAGGGAAGAGTGGTTTAAAGCACAATTAATCCACAGTGAGCTGGATGAATGTCCCTTTAAGAGGAAGGAAATGAAACGAGAAGCCAGCCGGAACTGCTTCCTTGTTACCCCCGACTATCAAAACATTCGTGCGCTATGGGAGAGTCCGCGTCCTCGGAAATCCATTTTCTAATGTGAAATTCGGCGTTAGTCGTCAGGAAAACTTCGCGAACATCGTCTCCTCCGCCATGCTCCAGCTGAACGACACGGTGGACCCGGAGAGCCCGGGTGCTGCGGTTCTCCTCCACGCAGAGACCGAGGAGGGGGTCGAGGTCGCCTTCACGCCTCCGGAGGCCGCCGGACGGGGCTTCGGACACGCAGCTTCCGTGGCCTGCTGCCCCCCGTTACAAACGCTCACGCCTTTTCATGTGCACAACCCCACGATGCAAGCGAAAGTCAAGGACTACTTCGTGTTCAGGGTGAGCTGCATATAAATGTGAATAACTAAATTTAAAGCTGCCAGAAAGCTCCACTAAACTGTCGTGATACAAGATGTACTATATTACTGCAGTATTTTTTACAGCAGTGCAGTAGGACGTCACAGAGATGCTGTTTGTCTGAGCAGGTGATGCTGATGATTGGCGGTTGTTGTGTGATGCTGATCTCAGCCAGGTACCATCGAGCAGGCTGTGAACGACATCCGGACCGTGGCGCTCCCATCCGAGGACGGGGAGGTGCTCAGCGTCTGGCTGCTGGCAGAGTGAGTATCCATCAGGCCGGGCCTGCCATCATCATCATCAGCTGATGAGAAACTAACAGCCGATTTTCCCCAACATAAATCCGCATATTCTGATGTTTATTTGTGGGATTTCCACAGAGTAGACCATTGGAACAACGAGAAGGAGAGACTTGTTCTAATAACCGATAAGTGAGTAAATAAGCTTTCCATGCTGCCTGCGTGGTTTTAGGAAGTGTAAACAGAAAATGTGTTTTTTTTTTGTTTGCAGGTCTCTGCTAGTGTGCAAGTACGACTTCATTAATCTGCTGTGCCAGCAAGTTGTCAGGATATCCCTCAACGCCGTAGACACCATCTCCGTGGGGGAATTTGAATTCCCACCGAAATCTCTCAACAAGTGGGTCATTTTTGTTTTTTTGCAGCATGACAGTATTATTTGCTTCAAGTAAACGGGCATGAGACCAGTCGGTCAAAAAACAGTGTGACGTTATTTCCCTTGAAAGCAACATTTGTCATTAATGAATTCGAACCAGCCAGGTTGTTGTAGGAAAGAAAGGAGAAAAACAAAACAGCCTGGGATGTTCATGTTGGATGGTTCAGATCTAGCTCTCACTTTTGTCTTGGTTGGTTCGGTTACAAGAGGACAGCGTTAAGCATGACTGTCATCCTTATTGATTAGATCTACTTAACTCGCTGTACGTGCAAATAAACGCATAACCACGCCACATCGTGATATCAGTAGGTCAAATAGTCGTTAGGAGCTTGCGATGACCTCCTGACCTGTATCGGTGGCATAAAACTGAAGGGTGAACTTTGACCCCCCATATTTCACGTGGCTTAAGCAACACAAGTAGATTGTGTTCTGAAAAGATAAACTGAATAGGAGACAGTAGCTACAGTTGGTAATCTACACAAACATAAGAAAACAAACCGCGTGCACACTGACTGATGCAAAACTTTTAATAAGATTCATTAATTATTTATGTTGTTGTCCATGCTGCTGTGTGGTTTACTTTGAAAACTGAAGTAGGAGGAATTCCTTGTATCTCCTCTATGGACTGCAGGGAATGAGCATAAACATTCAACATTATAGCCAAAATATTAACCATCTACTACCTTAAATTAAAAGTAGCTAAAAATACAAGACTGTTTATCAAATGTTTGTCGCTGAAAAACGTCTGGCATGTCTTTGTCGTGTCTGGTACGGTTTGTGTTTGGACTGGTAAACTAATGCAAGCTCGTCCTCAATCCTCTTAAATGTGTCAACACATATATTTAGCGCCATCCAGGTGCATTCAAGCCACACAGGACAGATGTTAGTTCCACGTCTGAGCAAGGCCTTAAATAATACGTATGTCATGGTTGCCTTCTAGTAACTAAAATCTGACAACACAAACAGTGTTTGATAATGTTTCTCGTAATCTCTGCTTATGTTATGTCTCACCATTTTATCTCTCAGGCATTAAATACAAGGGAAAACTCAGACACAGATAAAAGCTACTTAAAGATGCTGCAGTGCTTGGTAAAAAAAAATAAAATCAAAAAAGTAATTTCCTTAAAAAGTTACATTGTTCCTGACTAGGTCTGTCATGATAACAAATTTTGATGGACGATAAATTGCCCCAGAAGTTATTGCGATAAATTATAATGTTGTTTTGAAACCATTTGGAAGTAATATAATGATAATGGCATTAGAATGCAAGAACACATTACTCAAAGATCAATAAACTTTAAATTCTATTGAACATTTTACACTAGAACTGGGAGACATTTTAAACATTCAAAACAACAAAAACAAAAATTATGAAGTCTCTCTGTAAACAAACTTGTCTTAAAAACAAAGGTCTAGTTGAGACCAATGCACCAGACTGAAGAGACCAGGTTTGATAGAGAGAGAGAGAGAGAGAGAGAGAGAGAGAGAGAGAGAGAGAGAGAGAGAGAGAAAAGAGACAAATGCGTTCACGTTAATTTATCATGCAATTAATTGAGCTATTGCTTATTGTGACAGGCCTGTTCCTGACTTGTTTTGCAGAAGAGAGGGCTACGGGATTCGCGTTCAGTGGGACAAACGTCCCCGAGCCTCTTTTCTCAACCGCTGGAACCCTTGGTCCACAGACATGCCGTACTCCACCTTCACAGAGCACCCCATGGCCCGCGCCGATGAGAAGGTGGCCTCCCTCTGCCAGGTATGATCTGCTTCACTAAGCTGGCCAACAAATGATTTCATAGCAAGTGCATTCCTCAGTTTCACTTTGATAAGCACGGCAGCCTGAAATGCAATCTACCACATAGTGTTGTCATCGGTGATCTAAATGTTGTTTGAGGCACATTGAGCAACAACAGCTCCAGCAGTCACAGGCCAGCTGGAAACAACAGAGCTCTAGTGGTATTAGTAATCCTCCAGAACAAAGGGCCATTCATTCATACCACCTTAATCTGCATAAATAGCTTAGCTCAAAGCTGCTTTTTTTCCCCTTCTTACTGACAAGGCAGTAGCACTTGTTTGGACCTTTCTGCATGCATATTCTATATGCAACAAATGAAGCTCATTTGGCTATAACGCTTTAGTACTATGAATTATCCACTTTTCGTCTGAGTTTTGATAAGGATATAAACGGTATATTAAAAGTTTACAAACAAGTTTGATCCTGTTTCATGCATTTCTTCTCTTCCCCAGCTGGACAGCTTCAAAACCCAGCTGATACAGGCGGTGAAGAAAGCCCACAAGGAGCACCCCATCCCCGGCCGGGCTAACGGCGTCCTGATCTTGGAAAGACCCCTGCTGATCGAGACCTATCTGGGCATCATGTCTTTCATCAACAACGAAGCGAAGCTGGGCTACTCCATGACGCGTGGCAAAATCGGCTTCTGAGTTTCTCATGGGATTGTCCCCGTCTGTCTTTGTTAAACTGCACTGTCTGACAGAAGCTGCGGTTCAGTACAGCTTGCCTGTGTGTGTGTGTGTGTGTGTGTGTCTCAGTCGAGCCCGTGACATGTCCACACTTCCTTAATTTGGTGTTGGAGACGTGTGGTCTGGCTGCAGCAGGTAAAAGACAGTTGGAGCTGTAATGACTGCCATTTTATTTTATTCACTGCTTTCCATTAAAAATCTGCAGATCAACCTCACACTCCCCTCTCTGCAGCAGATGCTGTATGCAAGATAACTTGCAAAACTCCTAAACTCCTTGTAGATTTAGTAAGTTCCTGAAACTTAGGGGTCATTTCAGATCTTAAATGGGTTTAATTAGGAATTGGCTTTGTTTGAGTTTTTATCTGCAGCAACAAACCATGAAACAATGTTAGTTAAAACAATTGTGTTAGACTTGGTGCATTACATGGTACTGAACTCCATGGCTGCATTATTTCAAAAGGGAATTTGCCAATTATGTCATATGATAAACACAATAAGGAGACTAACAAACAAATTGCTTTTCTACATCAACAACATGCGCACAGTGAAAGTTACATGTTGTTTTATTTCATTATGTTTAATTTTCTTGAGTAAGGAGAAAGGATTTGTTACTGGTGTTCTATGCAGGAGTTTGGATCTTGTTCCTTTTTGTTTTGCTTCCAGTAAACCATGTTTCCTCCTAAAGAACATTGAGCTACAGATTATTAAAACTTGGCCATTTTTGATGAAGGCAAGTTGAAAAATGCCTTGAAGTAGTGCAATGAAAAAACCTGGGTTCTATTTTAACATAATTTGCCAAAGATGACCATGTTTGGTCCTTTTTCACTTCATTGTAATTTGACAAACTTCTATGCTCAACATCTTTAGGAACTCTAAAGTGTTGCACACCATTATCACCTGAGGCAAAGCTACAAATTTCAGCTCACAACGCCAAAAACCAAGATCAGCATTAAGTGTAAACTAAAGGCTATATGGTAATAAACCAAACTGTTTTAATGTTTTTACATTTTCAAAAGCTGAAGACCCATACCCTTTCTTATTTTATTTCTAAAGCTACCCAGACCTGTAAATTACCGAAAGGAAATTCTAAACTTTTTTAAGCCTGCATAGGAACCATGGAGAAAATTGAGAGATTTAGCAAAGTAAATAAATAATGTCAACCCATGGCAAAGTGAGAGTAGCAGCATTTCTTCAGACATGATGCAAAGAGTACTTCAGGTATTGGAACAAAATGTATTCTTAAGAAAACCAGGTATCAGTGAAGCAAACTCAATTACATTTGTTGTGGAGCAATAGAAAAAATGTCACCAAAGATAAAAATGCTCAGTAAAAGACACATCATGTCTGGTGCCTAGTGTAGGATAGATTTAAAATTGGTTCAGTTCGTCAGGTCCAGATTTAACAATGATTTGTGCCAAAAACATCAGTTGCCTACCGAGACGTCCTGAATGGCTCGGCTTTCACCTTAACCGATTCACCAAGCCTTAAATGGTGAAAATATGGTTCAACCAGAATGAGCCAACATTTCCATACCAACATTGACGAATCCACAGAATCCAAACTTTATCCGCAATGAGAATTTTTGAGATGTGCCTGAGAAGAGTGAGTAGCCAGTTCCTCCTTTATCCAAATAACTTCGTTTTTTAAAAATCTAGGTCAATGCCTGTCCAACCAAAAAATTCAAAACAAGCAAACCTAACCAGATGTCTCGCAGCACATTTTTCTGTCCTTGCGCATGGTCCTTGCACGCCAAGTTTGCATGACAGATTTTTTTGTTGTTGTTGCACAATATAACTTATGTTTAGTTGTAAATAAGTGTTCATCTGTATTTTTAAAATTAACGTATGAATGCTAATACAAAATGTCTTATGTATGCCAGTTGAAAAGTATTTTATTTAAAAAAAGAAATGTCTTGTTAAAATGTTTTGAGGCTTCGATTTGATCTCTGTT
Source organism: Poecilia latipinna (assembly GCF_001443285.1). Classification (NCBI taxonomy): domain Eukaryota; kingdom Metazoa; phylum Chordata; class Actinopteri; order Cyprinodontiformes; family Poeciliidae; genus Poecilia; species Poecilia latipinna. The sequence continues at coordinate 15,002 of NW_015114583.1, forward strand.
TGCAGCTCAGCAGCCAAGACTGAAAAGAAGTAATAAAGACGTTCCTGTTTTTCTAATGACAGTTTATTTGGTTCCTTATTGTAGGTTGCAGAAGAAGTGTATTGCTTTCTTCCCTTTTCAGAGCTAGTATAACATAGTTCATGATCCCAGCCTGTTAAGCCACACAGGATGTACTTTCATAGTTGCACATGTAACCATTTAGATTTTTTCTGTCCTTGCTACTAGCTAGGTTATTCATTGTGCAGGTCATACAGCTTCATGCTTTAAAAGGGGGTTTACAAAAGATGTATCAATATTAATTTCATTCTGGATCTTAAAGACTATTATGATTAACTTATTTATGTGAAGGTAATTTCTAATTTTATACACGTAATTGGAAATTATGTGTATAAAATTGGAAATTACAGTTTACAAAGTAGATCCATCAAAGTAAGAAACTGAAGTATTTATTTCAAAAAAAATTAGAACAAGTACAAACATTCAAAGAAACATGTACATAAATAGTTTAAGGCTAAGGCTTAGTGCTGAAAAAACTAGCACTAGTTTTTAAACTAGTATCTTTTAGTTTAAAAAGTTGTTTTTTTCTGAAGGAGTAGGAATGTCATCAGGTTTTCAACATTTTTTGGTTTGTAAGCTGCTATAATCCAGATATATTAGATATCCAGGAGTGCTTCCACTGATCTTCAAGTACAAAATTAGACCTGAACTAACTCTGGAGTAAATGTTGTGACTTTTACTTTTCTTCGTAGTCAGTGTCCATATAGCACAAACACAGCTGGTCTTTCCCAAGCAGGATCACAGAGTCACCACTGCAGTGCCACTTTAGGGACTGGACTTGAAAACTACCTGAAAGACAAAAAAACATGGAGGAGTAACTGATCACTAAACACGTACAAAAAAAAGAGAAAAGCTTTTGTCAAAGATAACAGTAAGCTCTGAAAATAATAGTATTTGCAAGGTTTATAGAGGATGTCTTATTCCACACATAGCCCAAGCTAACAGCTAACCCAAAATGTTGGAAATTTTAACCAATAAAGTCACAGTTTAAATATCGATACCTTCAGCAGGGACCTGAACAGAAACGCAGCCTCCTGGAGACCAAAGATAAAGTTTGCTGTTGCCGGTACACAGGGCCAGTCGGGGCCGACGGGGGTCCCACATAACGCAGCGTACAGCGGATGTGTGCTCCAGCACAGTATCCAGGCTCATCTTCTGCATGTCCCACACCCAAACGGCAGTGGCCATGTTGTCTACAGAGACAGAAATGCTCATAAACTTTCACAGCCACTCTGTTTATAATGGTGTTAAAATACCAGGAGGGTGAAAAACAGTTGAGTATGAAAGAATATATTACTGAAAAATTTAGAAGCCATAAACACATTTCACACAGTTTACTGGGGTCACCGATAAGTTAAAAAAAACAAACAAAAAAAAAAACAAACAGCCATCGGTACTTACCATTTTTGGTGGCAAGATAGCGACTGTCTGAGCTGAATGCCAGAACAGACACACCTATTTTGGGATTAGCTCTGTCTGGCTCTGGCTTGACCACAGGAATTTGGACAGGCAGGGGGCAGATCTCATCTGGATGAGGAAAAACAACTCTGATTTTGTAAACAAACTAGGATACTTCAATTGGGATTATTATTGTTTTTTTTTAATAAAATATTGTTTTGTTATAAATGAGTATTGCTGACATACACTTGCTCTGGGTGCTGAAAAGCGTGGAGCCCATTGTGATGTTGTGTAGTGACAGCTCATCACTGACCACTGCTGGTCTTCTGTCCACTTCCTTATACACAATCTAAGGACATAGGATGTAGCAAATAAGCTTGATTAGAAAAATAAACTACAAAGTATTTTAATTTCATCGTCAATGCTCACAGCTTTCGTGTTGTCAATGGTTGCAGGATGCTCAAACTGTATGATTTTCTTCCACGTGATATGATTGAGGATGCGCACCTGACAAATATAAGAAACACAGTAAGAAATCTACAAATAGTGACCATTGGTGCATATAAAATGTTGACACTTTCTAACAAACTGTACTTTCTCATCATAACTGCCTATAGCCAGGAACTGGCTGCTGGGGCTCCAGGACACAGACTTCACACCGAGGGACCACTCATAGGCACAGTAGGTCGACAGCAACCGGCCATCCAAGGAATATAGCAAAACCTTATACTGTGGAGAATAAACAATAAACTAAGGTATTGAAGCAACTGTTTGGCATTTTTATGCAGCTTCAAGATCTGAAAAGAATGAAGCAGGTGGTACTTAGATTGGCCTCATTTTCTAAAAGAAAAGCAATGTTTAAAGCCAGAGTCATTACAAAATTAATCTACAATTCACTGGACTTCTAACAAATTTCAATAAGATGATTTCTCCATCACTATGTCTATCAGTAACAGCTTTTTATTTTTAGAATACCTTTATGGAGTATGTTTTAAATAAAGAAAAACAATTTGTTTCTTTTTCTAACAGCTAATTTAGTCATTTACAGTAAGTATATAAAATAATAAAATGTAAACAATGTTGAATATGTCTGATCTACACAAAAGTGCTCAAAACTGGCAGAATTAAAGATGATATAATAGGCTAAATAAAGTATAAGTTAACACAGACACAAGATCAAATCAACAGTGTGTTCAGGTTTTGGTTTCAATAAAAAATTGCTCACTGGGAAAAGTGGAAGACAGACAAGTCTAACTTCAATGAGCACAATCAGCAGCTTTAAGAAACATCCGGTAGCTTTTGCTTTTTTAGTGCATTGAGGCAAGTATGGTTCATATCTATATTTGCCATTAGTACAGTTAGTTTATTTCAGTTGTTGAATCTTAAAGGAGCAGACCTCTAGACAGCTGTCCCACACCGCTAGCACACATCCATTAGGAGACCACTCCAATCCTGCAAGGTCCTGAGTTTCAGTCTCAAAATGCTGTGAAATAAGTAAAAAAAAAATGAATTAAATATATAATACAAACACAATTTGAAAATAATAAACACAAAATAACAATTTAAGACATTCTGACAAAATATAAATGAACAAAGTTGATTATGCAAAGATGGAATCAACTATTTAAAAAATAATAATTTAAAAATTTTAAAAAGCAAAGCGGTGTCCTACTTACCCTGAGTAAATGCCAGTCGTCACATACAAATATACTAACATAGTCTTTGCAATCACGGCGCTCGGCTAAAGCCATATAGCATCCATCTCTGCTGAAGTCTATTCCTGTGGGTGACAGAGCAACAAGACCAGATTTTGTAGATGTTCTTATTGTCTGCTTAAAATGGTACAACAATACCTATATTTAGCAACATTTCATACAAAAAAATAAAATAAAAACCGTATTGGCAGGTCATACTTTCTAAAGATTGGTGATCGGCCAGAAAATTGCAATCTGTGAACTCCTAAACCAGAGGTTCCCAAACTGTGGGGCGCGCCCCCTAGGAGGGGCGCCGTGTCATTGCAGGGGGGGCGCGGGAAGCCGTCTGGATGAAAAAAAAAAAAAAACATGAACACTGTATGTGCTGGGTTTTTACCTTAGAATGGCCAACTCTCTGTTATTCCTATGTCACTTTGATACAGTAGATGCTTCCACACTTCCCATATTTGTGTCCTCTGTCACTTTTATCAGCAGTTAAAACTGTTTAATCCGTTGTTAACATGTAAACTGTTTTTCCGAGCCGCCTTTAAACGCAACATGAGCGCTACGACGCTCGCGCTGGAGGAGACCTGCTGCTGGGCGGAGCTACGTAGGTTTGTGTTAGAATCACGGCAGCAAACCAGCAAAACGCCAAGAACTTTTCACATTTTTTCCCTCCAAACTAACCGACTGAGTTGAGTAAAGCTGTTGGATGCAGGTAATAATGACTAGCTAATATCAATACAGAACCTTAAGCTTAACAAGTAGGCTACCGATGTTGGTGTCTATTTTCAGCTACGTACATTCATTTTGTCCCCAAAAAAGTCACACGCGTCGTTTCAACCAGACAGCCATTTGTAATCCATAGGGGGGGCGCAGAAAATGTTTGGAAACCACTGGGGGCGGCGCAGAAGAAAAAGTTTGGGAACCACTGGTGTACACAATCTATATAGATATCTAAAAAATGA
>NW_015114583.1:22376-35157 GCF_001443285.1 Poecilia latipinna
TATAGGGGGGCGCAGAAAATGTTTGGAAACCACTGTCCTAAACAATACGGCCAAGACCAACAATTAGCGTAATATTCAACATCTGACTTTAGTGGTTGGCGAATAAAACAGAGGAATTATATTTGCTAAACAAATCAAAGTTATTAACACATAACAGGCCTCCTAGTTCAGTAACAGTAACTATTTCCATATGGTGTTCAGTGGAGGCACTACCAGCCAAGATGTTGAAGCATCTTCTGTTCACACTTTTATCTTACTCTTGGTAAGTCTATCTTATGTTCCAATGTGGATGTTCATTTTCCTCTTGTCCTTCATGTTAATTTAATAGTTTGGAATTGATACAGAAAAAGATTATTAGGCTCCATGTATTGAATGAAAAAATTCTACTGATCTAAAAAGAAATCAAGATAAAGTTCTACATCGTTTTAAAGATGGCCAACACAGAAAACATCCCATAGAAAGACGGGTTATCCTTGCTTTCATTCCATTAATCTTTACAGGCTCAATTGCTGTCCAGCTGCTAGTGAAAGCTGGACAATGGAAGGATGAATTCAAGTAATCTTCTATGATTCTTCTAACTTTGATCACAATGACTGCTGTCTTCTGTAGCCAATACTAACCACTCACAAGTACTCCATTCAACCCCCCCTGACCTCTTAAACTATCCCTTTAAGTGGCAACATTCAGTTTGAGCTGCAGTGTTCCACACCAAGAGACACTCCCCAAGTTGCAATGCACAGGTCAAAAGGTGAAAACAACACCAGCACAACTGTCCCGCCTGGAAATAAAATTATTTTTAAACTTTGATCTGATTCAAAAGTGCGTGAGGAGGGAGAGTGGGCCTGAGCGCTGTTTTAGTTGAAAAAGCCCAACACCCCTAGTTTACTGAAAAATAATCAATCAATGACAATTTGCTGAAAGAGCTGTAGTTAGTAGAATGCCAAGTGTGTTCACTGGTAATAGATTATATAACTGCATTGACAGTTTACTGATTAATAATACAATCAAACTATTCAAAGATTTTTCTCCCATTTAATATAAACAGTTCAATCTACCGACTGGAATAACAGCGGAGGTCGATGTTTTCCACTGAATATGCACTCGTGGAGTTCTGTGTGTTTGATGCAATGTAATTATCTGATTGTTTGGTACCATCGAGTCTGTGGCATGCAACTACCGCGGCCGAAATCATTTATATGACAGTCTAGAAGATAAACGGATTGTAGAGGGGCATGGCATTACATGTGGAAAATGAGTAGAGACCGAGACAATCATATATCCAGTAGTCGCTGACAGGGCCGTTATGAGGAGCATGCCCCATTTACTGAAGAGGGAGCACAGCTGTCACCAGTGACGGCCATACTTCGGCCATATCCCGGGTTTTGCCACAAGGTAAAGAGCAGTAAGTGATTAATGAGGTATGTCAAGGCACTCAGCTGACCCTGTCCTCAGGTACTATAGCAGTACATACTGTAAACATTCATAATACCACTCCCATACTCACCCTTCTGACATGCCTTGGGATACTTGATGTAAGACACGGCTTTCGTGCAGAGGGACCAGACGGTAATTCTCAGCTGTCACGGCAAAAACAAAAAACACAAGATATGTTTTTTTTTTGTTTGTTTGTTTGTTTTTTAGTAAAAACATACTCTAAAATATACAAATTTATTTCTCTTACACATGTAAAGACAGATAAAATTCACAGTCTGATCTTTGATGAGAAAAGCTCTTCAGAAAATGTGTCAAGCCAGATACAAACAGAAGCTGCTCTCATTCAAGACTGGTTTGCATTTACAGCGGCTTGAAGACGTTTTTACCCCCTAGCATGCAAATGTTTCAGATTAGCAAATTATGTCTTAACACCAGACTAAGACAATCTAAGTAAGAACAAACTTTAGCTTTCAAATTATGAGTTGATTCGTTGAGGGAATACGGTTTCCCAAACCAAGTTGGTCCTATGAGAAGAAATAAAACTCAATAATTCTAATAGCTGCTTATGCAAAACAAAGCAGCAACAACTGCCAAGTATTTGTGATAACTAGCAATTCACAAAAGTGATGTCAATGTTTGTTTTTGTTAAGTTGTTTTTGTTTTTTTTAAGAACTCTACAGGCTCTTAGAGAAATATTAGTAGGTCAAACACTCCAACTACCAAGGAAAGTTTATCACACTTTCAGGATTTCCCCTTTTCTGGATAATTGCTCTCATACATTCTAGGTCTTTTACATACAAATGACATGTGTTGCTCTTTTAAAATATTACAGTCTTCTTTGTGTTGTCAGACAGGCTCTATTGAAATAAAGTCTTGATTGTGCAGGTCAGGTTTTATCCAGTCCTGAGTGAAAATACTTGAAGTCAGTTGACCAAATACAATTTGGTTTATGAATGTTAATTCATGATTTAATAATTACCAGGGAACTGACTTTTATTTTCCTCCAAAGGATCAGGCTAGCTTGGATTGCTTTATTCTCAAAATAAATGAAATCAAATAAACATGTTTTTTTTATATGTATAAATTTAAGTTAACTTTGTCTCATATCTAATTTGTTTGAAGATTTTAAATATGTTAATTTGATTAAAATTGGCAAAATTTGAAAATAACTGTAAGGGAGGATATACTGATTGGAAGTAGAGCAGAGTCCAAGTCAAGCACGCTCTCATTTAACTCACAGATGAGAGTTAATATATACATAGCAGGAAACTGGCTCACTCTGATCTGTCTGCTCCATGGTTTAATGTTAGACACGTCCGCTACAAGTGTGACAAATTAACAGTTGTGTAGCTGCGAGTGTCGTGCAGACTGACAGACGTAAAGCAGCAGCGAAGAAAAACTATGTGACCACAAGCCAACATGACAAGGAACCATGTGTTAATGGTCAGTTTCGACAACAGTCAGTCAAATATCCACCTATCTCAGTTCAGCAAAGTAAAGCAAAGTAAAGCAAAGCAAAAAAAAAAAAAGGAGGAAAGGAGGCAGCACTCAAATTATAGATAAGGAAAATAGCGGAATAAGGTTGTTTAAAAGCTTGGATCCTCAACAGTGATCATTTAAACAGAATAACTCCAAGGTTTCAAGGCCATAACTGATGATGTTTTACTACAAAATATTTCCTGGTTGTTAGTGGACACTGAGGTGTTTGTTTTTTTTTTTTTTTGTTCGTTTGTTTGCATTTAGCATACACAGTTGTAATTAAAACTAAATAGAAAAAAATTATCACAAACTTTAACCTTTTCTCAGAAATAATATTTTGCCTACTTCAAGCATTTATATGTGGTTGCAAACCTGTGTTGTCATTTTTGGGCAATGTTTAAAGCCTTAAATAATATTGTGACATGTCGCATCCAAAGTTATCAGAAGTGAATCTTTTGCATTAAATATTCAGCGATGTAACTTATACAATTTCTGCTGGTAATCTTCCAAGAATCATTAAATAACAAAGAGGGTTGAGATAATTCAATATTAACAGAAGAGTAAGTTTTACTTGGTTAAAAACAAAACAAAAAAACAAAAAAAAAACAGGAAATTAACTTCTTTTGGATGATCATTCTTAATAATCCTAATTTTAACTTTCAGACTCTATAACTTTTAACAACACTTCTGAAATGAGGACCTTCTGTTATAGCATTCAGTCAGACATATGAACAGGGGGTAAATCCGTCACTGAAACAGACTGAAGTGTTGACCCTTCTGTTTAGTCAGCCAGTTTGGACAACCAGCTGTGCAGACCCTGCAATAACATCTCACTGCAGACTTACTGGACTTCCCCTCTGTTAAGCTGCCATAACAACCAGAGTCAACACCGCTCAAACACCCACATGCTTTACACATAAATGCTTCGAGGCCACCACATATTAAAATGCAGAGTGATCAAGACCAGAACAGAGTGTAACTTTAAACTGAGGAGGGAAAAATGTGTGTGTGTGTGTGTGTGTGTGTGTGAGCAAAATAGGTGGGAAATGATTTTGCTTGTGTGGCGGAATGCAATTAGAACGAGAGTCAGTAAAGCTAGGATTAAAATGAAGTATTCTCACCAATCCTGGAGGAGCAGTTTTAAAGTGGGTGGCTTGATTTGAGAAGTATCGGCGGTCTGGTGGTTACCCTAACCCAACCATGTGTTTAAAACTTAAAGAACTCAGTGAGAAAATACAGGTAATGAGGAAAGTCTGCAATAAATTTATCATCTATTTTATTGCATGGTTGTGTGAGGGCTGGAGGATAGGAAAGTGCACCTGATGCTGGATAACCCTATCTGTCAACAGAGGATTAGACAGAAGGCATTCCACATAAAAAAACTATCTCAAACCAATATAGACCATATCTCCAGTTACCGTCTCATGAATTTACCAAGGAACTATGGCCTCTTGTGGCCTACAAAGGCAACGAGCGACTTATTGTCCCACGCTGCATACCATCTGCTGCCTACATTTACAGTCTACAGTAGCAGTATTGCCAACTATGTTACATGCAAGTAATGCTTCATCTGAACCTGCCAAAAACATCCCGGCTAATCTGATCTCAACAATGTGAAAAATCCTAAATGAAGATGCCCTCAAGCTTCTCCTTGGCTATATATTTTTTTTGACTTGGGTTTATTGGTTATAAAGATAAACAGTCATGTTGGAGGGGGCTTTTGAGAGGTACTCAGGTAAATGACTGGAACCTAAAACTTACAGAAAACAGACAAATGCAACACTTTTAAGTTACTTTCTCGCAAGTCTTCAATGTGGGCCCATCCATTTCACCCAGATTAGGAAAGTGATCAAAAGAATATATAAAATACCAAAAATAGTAGAGTATTTTGGTTTAGGTTAAAAGTGAAAAACCAAGGCAGTACACCAAGCAGATTTACCAGCACATAGACGCACAAACACTTCCACAAAGGCACGATGCAAAGCACAGGCAGCTGTCACTAAACAAGTTAATATAGCAGGCTGTTTATGAGTGGAGCTGAAATTTAAGCTTGACACGAACACCAGCCTGGCACTGCGTAAATGAAATCCTGATTCAGGGTGAAGGCAAGTTCAGTGGACTGTTTGGAATTATTGCCAGTTTTTTTTTTCTTGCTTTGTGTTGGTTTGGCCATCCTTCACACAACAGCATGGCAAGTGAGGAAGCACTAATTAATCAAACTATATTTCCTTCTTTACCATGGAATGTTTAAAGAACAATACATTCTTGATGCCACTGTATTAATTATGTGTAACTAAGCTATTTAAGATACGGATCAGTTACTTATGAACCATTTTGTTTGAGACAGTGAATTTGCAAAGTGCTAAAAAAGGAGTCATGCTTATTTACTGCAATTAACAGTTCATTTCCCTTTGAAACTTTTGCAACATAGTTTTGAAAAGTCACATCACTTCCAAAACAGAACAATGTAAGATTAAGAGCGTAACAAAGGCTTTAAATCAGGCAGAGCAGAAGAACAGCATAAAAACATAAAAGTTACAAACAAATAATAGTTCAAGTACATATTTCTTAAATTGTGTGCTTTGTTGGTCAGGCACAAATTGTTAAAAATTACAACAGTTTAAACCCCCCAATGACATCAATCATAGTGATACAAGATAAGCCATTTTTGATTTATCTTTGCTTAAATCAAAATGACAGGCAAGTCCAACATCAAATTATTATGGGAAAGAAAATCAAAAGTTAAAACTCAGAGTGTGTATGCTTGTATGCGTTTTATGTGATACAGCTTGGTTTAACTTTAGCAAAAAGAAGATAAAGACTAACATTTTCTGATGAATAAATGGAAATGGCATTTTAAGATAAAAATTGGATATTGACCAATAAAAGACAAAATAGGTGCATCTCTAATTAAAACATATCAGCAAATCTGAAATCAGACTGTGCTTTTTTTTTTTTTTTTTTACAAGAGGTGGGATCATTCCACCCATTCCTGTTTTGTTTCTTGGAAGACACAGACAGACACAAAGCACTAAAACCACAGACACTTGCACTCTGTGCACCCTTCTCCAGACCAGACGGACTACGTAGTTGCACCACAACACCTGTCAACTGAGTCCCGGAGTCAGGTTCAGCATGACAGACACGGCCTGTCGCGGTGCCTTGTCATATTCCACATGGTCTTAGGACAGCAACTATGTTTTCTCAACCTTTATAAACACATGCCTGCTCTAGACTCTATATAAAACAGGACACACAGAAAATAACCAAATACGTCTTTATTACCCTGGGTGTAGTTTTGCCAACTTCTATTAATGTGCAATCAACTTCTGCTGACTTAATTGTTTTTGGCAGTTGAGCTGGTTAAACAAGACTGGAACATATTTATGCACAAGACGCGTGACAGGAAAAAAAGAAAGTCTTAATTCAAAACTCAAGATCTAAATCCTAATTCCTCTTGGGTTCGTCAGTGTCCAACTTCTGCTAAATGGTTCATGCTAATCAATCACATCTCATCTCAGCAGAGATATATATAAATCAAACCGATTCCAAGTATTTAGGGGAGTGGAATAAAACATCTCTCGTTACAAATATGTAAATAAACGCACATCACACATGTCTTAGATGTTATGCAGTCATTACATTACTTTCACATTTTGAAAGTGTCTATCTCTAAACAGATGATAAACTGTACCATGCTGCATATACATAAGCTTAAACACGTTTCCCTTTGTGTGCGTTTCTCCGTTTGTATTTGGTTAAAAGCAAAAAAGTAAAAGTTTAGATGTTTAAGCATAAAAGGAGCTCTGAGTGAAACAGGGACGCAGGTGAGGTCAGCTTAAAAGATAAGAATAGAAACTGGATTTCACAAACAAAAGAAATAATAAGAATGTAGTTACACCAACTTGATTCAGTCTATCATCATACAATATTGTTGTGTGTGTCCCACAAGGTGATTTAGTTTGCTTTGATTGAAGCTTATTGACAGTGTATGGAAGGTTGAAGTTGAGATAATTTTTTACATCATTATTTGAAAAGTTCACCTATAAACAAAATATTAAAGCCCACAGCCATCTTTGTATAAAAAAAAAGTGTGGAAAAGAGTGGACTTACTTTGGAATAATTCAAAGTTTTCTGCCATTTAGACAAATGATAAAAGAATTTCCTTTTTATTTGCTAAATCTTAAAAAATCATCTTAAACTTTGACAAGGAAGGATGGGTCACATAGTAGCAACAAATAAGCTCTGAACAACCAAAAACCAATCACATTACAAAATAGTGGATATATAACATCAGGTGTCAACATGTGTAAAAGCATTAGAAGCTTCTTAACAAAAAATAAAATCCTTCGAGGAATTAGATTTTAAACAGTTGAGGGAGAGAATGAGAAACAGAAGAAAAACCTGATCCTTCATTTAGCTGATCTCTCCATTTTATCTAAAGTGTTTTACAATCAAGTTTTAGAGTAAGATTGTGTTTGTGAATCACTACTATTGCACCAGATGCTCAGATTTGTAAATATTTGGGAGAAAACCAACTCTTTGCAAGCATCAAAACACTCGCTATGGTCAAGAGTTCTCAAAGGTTCACAGAAGAAACTTGATCACTTTACTGACAGGCAGCAGACTCATGGATCCATCCAGCCAACTCTATTTAATAAAATCAATTACTTAAAAATTAAAGAATAGAAACGTTTGAGTGGCCCCTTTTTCAGAGCTGGCATTTTTATTAAGTGATTTCACCATTTGTATCAGCACTGTAAGTTTATTATAAGAATTTGCTTGCTAGGATCATAACAGAGCATGCACACATTTCACCCATATGTTAAAGGTACTTGAGACTCATGTATGACAGGACGCTAACAGGAGGGGAGGAATGAAATCAGGCTGAATACATGCAGCAGGTGGGGGTCAGGGGGGCGTAGAGGCAGTCAAGGAAAGCTCTGGTGTCTGGCTATTTTCAGGTCTCCCCTTCCTCACAAGCCAGCAACAGTTGAAACCAAACAAGCGCACACATAAAAACACTTGCATTAGATGCATGCACCCGAGCATCAACTACTTTCATACTTACATGGAACTCGGTGGTGTTGAGAATGTGACGTCCGTCTGGACTCCAGCGTGAGGAGACTAGTCCGATTGAGCCCTCATCGATCTTACAGTGCCAGTCCGGCTGCTCCAGAGACCACACCTGAAGACGACGACGCAGCCGAGGGAGACAATGGCAGAAGAATGACCATCAAGCAGTTGCCGTAGCCGTTCTTATAGACACGCCTGTAATTTCAAACCGTTGATTTTAAGCTTTGAAAGACGAGCGAAAGTTCGAAACCATGAAAGACTGGCACTGGATGCCCTTTCAAAGGTAAGATGCTTCCTCTATATTCAGCATGACTGAGTTCACAAGGAAAAGAAAAAAAATATTTCCACTAGAATAGTGACAACTAATTTCTCCTGAGCTTTTGGCTAAAAACTAATTATTACTGATTCCAGTGATTATTGTTTCTGAGGTGGTTTTTTTGACAATGAAAATGCTACAGATATGTTTCTGTTATTTTCACACAATCTAAATGTATTTGAAATAAAAAATAAGACTGGAGTCTTTAAGTAACATGTCAGAGGTATAAAGTTTAGACACCATACACATTAAGACCAATTTGTTAATGTCAAAGGCCTAAGACTCATCTCTTTGTGTTTCAGTACAAACAGCTGGGTTTCACCTTTTATTTGAACGAATGACTTTAAATCTTATCTAAAATTAATTTATTAAATAAAAAGCACCAATCTCCGGCTGTAATGTTGAAGGATTTTTAAACTTAAATTAGCAATATTTTAATGAAAAACTAACGTATCATTAAAAATACTAATATGAACCACTAGTGTGGTCTTTATTAATAATTTTCCAGCCTTGACAAGTTATTTAAACATCTTATACTTATAACTGTCTCTTTTACTGTTTTTTTTAAGTGGAAAATTTCTTTAATGTATAGAAAACTGTGTAGAGAAAACTATCATAAACAAAGCATCTTACCAAGATATTGCCCATTCATAATTTTAAAGAAAGTGTACAAAACAAAACTAATTCATGCTGTATAAAAAAGATAAATTATATGGTTTTGACATCAGCTTTTTTTGAATGTCACTCTAAACACCACAGGATTTTAAGGGGGAAACAATTTAATTATGAACAATGGTCTTTTGCTTGCTTATTAGATTAACTTCTGTGACAAAAATAAACAGAATTTCCATAGCAATCTGTAACATGTTTATGATACTCAATGAATTTTAAAACAGTGGTTGCCAAACTCTTCCGACCCATACTCAAGTATTGTTTGACTATAAATGATATCAATTAAACAGAAACATTGATAACATAAACATAATTAGCCAGATTTGTATCTATTTGCTAGTATTGTCTGTTAAATAATGTACAGCATAAATATGCTTTTGTTATTAGCTTTTCTTTCTTTTTTTTTTTTATTTAATCCCAAGACTCCAAATTGTCGCAGACTCAAATGGGACTCAACCCAGAATTTGGGAACCACTTATCAGAATGTGATTTAAAAAAATATTCTCAATATACCCAATATATCAAGATACCCTAAAAAATAATAAAATTGCTAAACTTAAATCCGGATCTTGGGTTATACTTGCATCTGTTACCTGTACCAGCCCCCTCTTGTACATAGCACATAGGATGAACAAAGAGTCAGAGGACCACTCCATGTGTGACACTTGATCCAGACAGGTGTAGAGCTGCAGGATTTGCAAAGTGCTAAGATCTCTCACAACTAGTCTGTATTGTACACAGGTAGCCTGTAGAAGAAAAAGCAAAAGTTGTAGAAGAACAGGCCTATAATTACACAATCAATTAGACAAAGGTTGGAATCAGACGATACCCCATGATCAGCACATAAAACATTGAAATAATAAATGGTAGCTTTTCTATTCTTTCTATGACACAAAACTAACTTCTGAAAATCAGATTAAGGCGAACTACATATACCTTAATGTGTAATCTTGTAATTCAACCATTTTCTGTTAGACTCAAAACTACTACTGTTACCAAAAAACGTACAGCATATTTTTCTCCTTTTTGTTTAACATTCCATGGTGGAAGAAACTAGTCAAAATCTGTTTCAGCAAGTCAGACCTCAAAGAAAACTGGAAATTGTCTTTTGCCAGAGAAGTGCTGATTGGTGCATCTCTACAAGACTTTGCATATTTATTGATACTTCTGCCACTGTAAACGTGGCTTACCATAAAACAATAAAAAAGACTTACCAAATATTTTCCATCAGGGGAAACTTTGCAAAGATGGTTGGACTGCTTAAAGACCTCAGAGAAATTCATTTTGCAATCACAACTGTTCCTATAATGAGATAACACAGAGTCTGCATTCAATCTTAAAAGCGTAAACAAAGATGTGTCTTCACATTTTCAACTGCATACAGTTGACATTGTAGTTTTCTCGTACTACCGCGTGATGTCGCCATACGTCCAGCAAAATACTACACTTCGTGCATTAGGCAATATAAAGTTTTTCTCTCAAAATAAGTCAAATCATTAAAATGTAAACTACGTTCAAACTTAAACTGAAATGACACCGTTTTTAAACATAACACCCGAAAGCACTGATACAAAAAGCTAAATGTGTTATTTTGACTCGCTGGCAAAACATAAAATAAAAGCGCTATCAACCCCGGTGGTACAACAATTTTTGCTTGTTTAATGAAAATATTATTTGTTAACAAACCATTACAGTAGACATGGAGACGTGAACTGCAAACATAAACTCTTAGGGATTCCGTTAAACTCGCTCTAACTGGGCTCGTTCATTGCTAGCATGTAGCACTACTTAGCGGTTAACGTGAAAGCAAACCATGTAAAATATCCAAACATGCCACACTTACTCCTAACTTCAGCAGCATCACTTCCTTCGGCAAAACCTGAGATGTACAAACGTCTACAGGCCTTTCAGAGTTTCTTTCTTCGTATGAAAGCGTTGGGCACACACATTTTTAATCCAACTGTTGTTGGGTTTGTTTCTATGAACGTAAAATGACACACCGGTGCTGTCCAATCAGCGCTCGCCTCCACCGAAACGCCTTATGGGAAATGTAGTTTAAGAAAAGATTTTTTTTTTTTGTTTGTTTTCTCTCCCCGAGTCAAAATGCTCATATAGACCAAATATAAAGAAACGTATTGTCAGAAGTGTTTTATTCCCATGACCAGGCAATTATTTTTTTTTTAATTTTGCAGTCAATTAATTAGTTTTGCAGTGGTCTTGCCGTCCCCATGTGTATAACATTTTAAATGGTCTGATTAATGGCTTTTCGTAATTTATATATAAAACCAAACATGTCTATACAAATAAATTAAGCATGTTTAATTTAGGCTACAGCTATTTTCTTTCTTGAAAGGTGACAAGGATTTTTCCCGCTTGTGTGCGGCTAAACCGCGCTACCCCCTCTCTGCTTCCCTCAGCGCAAAAAAAAAAGACGCTTCACCTCCTTCTCTTCGGTGTCGATCAGCAAAGCACTTCTCTGAAGAGGATGCAAATCAGTTTCCCTCCTCTCTCCAGTTCATATTGCTTCTCTGAAAAGTCAATGAAGTTCTTTCCCTCTTATCAGAGCTAAATTCGGTCGATATATGTTTTGTTTGTTTGCTTTTTCCATGTTGCCATTTTTTATGGAGGGTCACTTTCTTGGCATGTTCGATAAACAAACAGGTACTCGGTGCAATATCATTCCTGGTTGTTTGGATTGGAATAAGCGTAACCTTCAGGTAGGCCTAATATTTCTTCATATTTCAGCTTATGTTTAAATAACTTAAAAAGAAAAGATGAAAAAACAGACTTTTGGAAAGCTAATTTCCCATTACCTATTGATTAAGATTAAAATGTAGAGCTATTTATTTAAATTATTGTGGTGAAAATGGCTGTTGATAAGGACTGCATATAGTGCGCATTTTTCTAGACTTTTTTGTTGCTTAGTCTCAGAGCAACAGAAAATACATCTGATTTTGTTAAACATCACAAATAATAGAAGTAATAGCGTCGTTTTAGACGTGGACTTAGACATAAGCGAAAATGTAGGGTAACCTGTTTTATTTAAATATATACCTGAGATATAATTTTAGGCACAGCTTACATAAATAATATCTGGGATTTAACTTCCAAGTTTTATAACATTAAAATATTAATAACTTCAAACACGCTCAGATCTTACATCAAGATAAACAGCACATTAAATTATCTAAAGTGAGATAATTCACTTGGGCCTAACTTGATTGCATCTAAAACAATTTTTAAATTTAATTTCTGCTCATTTGAGACTGCTTTTTTTTAATCCTCCGCACTAAATAACCCTTGGGAAGGGAAAATGCGTGTATAAGCCATGTTTGTTGTCATGGTCGCTGTAACCGTGGAGTGAAGACGCGAAGAGACCGGTGAAAATTTTCTGCGTAAGACCAGCATATATTAAACAGATTGAAATATTGAATGTATTCATTTTGTAATTTATTTATTCGTGTTAAACAAAAACTGCCCCCAGTTTATTTGTTGCATTTGGATATTTCACCTTATTTGCTACCCACCAGCTCATCAGTGTGTTTTGGTTAATATGCACATCCAGTAAAAATATTAATGCAGAATAATCTGATCGATTTATTTACTTATTTGTTTGCGAAAACTTTGATGGATGCCCGAAAACGCTTAGGACCTTTTTGTTTCTCTCTGGTAATTTTTTTCAAACCACCTGCTCTCCGACCAGGGATCTGCGTTCGTGTCTGAGGCGGCAGATCGCTGCTGGAACAGCGGGAATTTACTGCAGCCAATTGCTATTTTTCAGACCTTTTCAGCCTTTTTTTTTTT
>NW_015114583.1:38279-75435 GCF_001443285.1 Poecilia latipinna
TTTACTCCTTTTTTGCTTTTTTTTTTTTTTTTTTTTTTTTTTTTTTTTGGGATGATCAAAAAAAAAAAAAAAAAAAGCTGAAATCATTTTTGGTTCAGCAGTCTTCGCGGATGTTTACCGAGGAAGTTCCATATCTGCAATCGATTCGGTGAAGACCAAAGTAAAGACGACTGTGTCCTGTACAGACAGTCACTTTTAGCAATTCGGAGAATTTGTTAAATCATTAAGATTTGAGACTTATTTAGCCTATTTGTTGTTGTGTGTATTTTTCAGATCCTGTACTTTAGCCAGTTTTTCTTGCGCAATCACAGCTATTCCTAAGAGGTTCCTAAGAGACGCTGCTGCGCGGCTCTTAATACATTTTCACAAACAAATATGCCCATCACGATGTCAGCCTGTCTTAACTGCGATCATTTTCTGCACATTCAAACTGGAGACTAAACGAAAAGTCAAGACATCCAATCATCATCAATCGCGGTAAGCCTGCTTTTTGCGACTTTCTCAAATGTAGGCCGCTCGAAACACGTAGAAAGACGTTCCAACTCAAGAGATACAGGCCTACTTATTAGTGAGCGAAATAGTAATAAAAACCAGAAGGTAGTTTGTTCAGTGTGATCCAAATCTGTCCAGGACCACCTGGAGTGGTCCGGCTGCGCAATAGTGTTTCTGCCATGAGCGCCTGTGATGGAGTCATATTAAAAGAGGACGGGAGGATGCGGTGCAGAGACTGAGGAGGATAGGCTTCCCCTCGGAATGGAAAAGGCGATGAGTGAGGCAGGTCTGGACTCGCTCAGGCCCCGTGGCGCCCTGTGGCACCTCGCTGGGACTACATAAGTGCAATCACACCTGAATGAAGGCGTTCTGTGTTCCCGTGTGTGTTGAACCCCTTCCACTATTTCACTCGACGAAAACTTTGTATAACAACTACAGAGGTTAAAAAATAATAATAATAAAAAAAAAACGTTACCTATGCATCTTCACGGTACTTTACAGCCATGTTAAAATTAACGACAGCACAGAGTTGGATTTTCTTGGTATGGCTCTTTGCCCAGGGTGTCTTTCTTTAGGAGGCGGTATGCAAAAAAAAAGTTTGCACTTGCTGATCAAGCAAATGTTCTGTTGCTTATTGACATCGAGTGTCTGTCATTGTTCTCCACTGATCATTGCAGGCTGCACTGAAGGTGTTTTCATTCAAGACTGCAATTGGTACTAAATTAAGCAGTTACCTTTTTTTTCTTTTTTTTTAAGAAATAGTGTGTATTTGATAATCTGAACTATGTAAACAGGTCAAACCTAAACTAGATTATTCTGTCCTGAATAGACATTTAAAAACTCAGTTTGTGACTGGTGAGAGTTTTTTTTTCTTTTGTTTTTAAAACACACAATATTTTTTAAGTATCTAAACACACTATTTGGATTGACTTTTCAAGCTGATTTAAGATTCTTTTAAGCTCAACCTCGGTTTGTGAACGAAATTAAGAAATGTTGTTTTCCCTCAAAAATAGCTCAATATTTGTCTCAGTCTTTGACACAGGAGGAGGGGCTCAGTGAGAGGAGCAGTCATGCAAAGATTACCAATGATGGAAATAGAGCACAGTTTAGTTGTTCTTGATTTCATTTCCAAAAACAAGTTTCAGACTTTAGAGGTGAATAGGCCCCAGTGGGCAATAGCACTTGTAATACCCTTTGCTTGCCAACAAACTTCTCTTTTAAGAAGTTTATGATGAACCAAAGATTGATGTGGATAAATCATTTATATTTTGACTGCCTGTGTCTCAAAGCTCTACATAAGTTAAGTAGTTTGATTCTACTTTGCAAATAATTTATACCAAAATTGCTCTACCAGAAAATAACCTCACACCATGTGGTTGTTTGGGAGATTTAAATGTTAATTGTTTTTTTCTGCATTATCCATGCATTTCTACTCAGTTATTATCAGATATTTACCATTCATTATACAAACTTAATTAAATATCTCTGTGGCTCGCAGAGCGATCTGCCCCTCATCAGACTGCCCGTCCTTTAAGATGTCCCAGTCCACTGTTGTTGAGGAAGGCGGCACCTTGGAGCATCTGTGGAGCTCTCTGTGAGTCAACGTCTGCTGATGACCGCTTTCTGTGATTATATACTTTTTATTAAACCAATCTATTGTTTCATTTTTATCTCAATGCATGTTATAAATTATACAATGAGATAAAAAAACAAAAAACAAATGTATGTTACTTCCACTTTAGGTTGCGGTAAAAAAACAGTTTTCTGATGGTGAAGGTAAATTATTAGCTTTCTATAATAGACCAGACTTTAATATAAAGATGCTCTTTGTATCATGAATGCGACTTATATATATTGAGAAATTACATTGCAAGCCAAATTTTTTGTAACAATCCAGTGGTGTTTTAATAATAGTTTTGATGTGGGTGAAATGACACACTGAACCGTTCTGTTTAGAGGTGACATCAACAGTTGAAAAAAAGAGTTATGTTTCAATTGTGCCTCAAATAGTTTTTCCATTCCTTATTGTGATATTGATTTGTGATACGTGGCTTTACATCACAGCAGACTGATAAAGAGAACGTTAGTATCTTATTCAAGATTTCTATTTGTTACACTCTAAGAAATAATCCTGTAAATTTACAGTAACATATTGACAGCTATAGACGCCAGAAGTTTACTGTAAATACACAGTAGCTGTAACATAATTAATCCTGACAGTAGGTTACCGTCAATGCAAGTACGGTATAGATACTGTGAAAGAACAGTAAAAATACTGGCGTCTATAGCTGCCAGTAAAACCAGAGTGCTTTTTTTTTTTTTTACCCAGGATCCTGGTTGGCATTTCATAATCTCTGGTTCAAGATATGTAAAACAAAAATACTTATTTTAAATGTGTGTTTTTTTTTTGTTTTTTTTTTTGCCACAAAATTTTCTAAGCTGATTACAGATTTTTAAAATAGTTTAAGGTCATGAAACATGTTTGAAGAAAATAAAGACAAAAAAAAAAAAAAATAGCCCTACTGTTTTTCTGAAAGTAAATAGGCTACAGGTTGAATTTCTCATAAATGTACTTTATTCGTAAACATTTCACATCCATGATATTTTTGTCCACCTAGAGAGCCAGACAGCACCTATTATGAGCTGCCCCCAAGCAGCCAGCGAGGTGAGCACCCGGTCCCATCTACGAGCACGCCAGGGAATCACCGAAACTGTGCGGAGGTCTCCATGGACGTCTATCACATCAGAGACATGAACGACAATGTCATGGTAGGAACATGAGTTGCTTTGGTTTTCAGAAGCATATGATATACATTTTTTTGCAAGATTATTTTTGGATAAATAAAAGAATATCTTCTCCTTCTTATTGCTCTTTTACATAAACAGTTTTAGCCTCTTTTGGTGTTTTTTTCCCCCTTTCCCTCCTTTTCAGGGAGAATTCCCACCTATATAGTTTCCCTCTCCTCAGCAGGTTTTTCCCTCTCTGTTTCTCTGCTGAGCGATCTGTTGGGACTGTAGGGTGGTCTGTGTAAGTGTGTGTGTATGTAGGTGTGTGTGTGTGTCTATGTGCTGAGGGAGGGATCATGAAATCCCACAGTGCCTCCACAGCAGAGCCATCTGTTAGGTAGTGTGTGTCTATGTGCAGATGCATTAACAAGCAAGCGCATTAAGTTTGCAGGTGATCGCTCGGCAGGTGGCACCTGTTAAACTTGATGTTCAAAAAAAAAAAAAAAAATAGCAAATCTCTTTTTAATACAGGGAAATAATTGCACGGCTCATTTTGACTTGGCTCATCTTGTGTCTTATATGAATCTTTGTCTCAAAATCCGATTTCCGACCCCACCTCTGTTTTGTGCCTTTCTGATTTTGAATATTGGTCTCATGCCATTTTTAAGTGGGCAAGTCTGGACCTGTCGGTCTGGTTAATGAATAGTCATGACAGAAAAAAAATAGAGAGAGAGAGAGGCGGGGCGAGAATTTGTTGTTGAATTGTTGCTAGATGCATAGCAAATAAAGAAGGCCAAGTGGAGAAAGAGAAGCTGATGAGGAAGAGGCAGGGCATCTTCGGTCCTCCATCATGTCCGGCTGCACAGAAAGGTCACCTGGCTGCAAAGAGGTCAGATGTTACTGTCCAACCTGACCACAGAAGCATCGCAGAGGCAGGTTTATCTTGTCAGGAGCCCAACGATGCTGTGTGATGTGGTGAGTTGATGCAAATTTACAACAGTGCATACTGTGTTTGATTTATTTGAAAAAAAAAGTTATGCAGAAGATTGTATTGCAGTTATTTGTAAAGTATTCTGGACATCATCTCTATATTTAAATGTTTACTAATAGCATAGACGGAAAAATTTGTTTGAGATTTGACTTGATTTTCATTGCTTATGGCAGGGGTGGCCAGCTCCACGCTTCGAGGGCCGGTCTCCTGCAGCTTTTAGATGTGTCTCTACTTCTACTTGTACTTCAACACACCTGAGTCAAATAATGAAGCCATTAGCAGGACTCTGGAGAACTTGACTGCACTTAGGAGGCGAGTCAGCCATTGGATTCAAGTGTGTTGGACCAGGGAGACATCTAGGAATTGCAAGACACCGGCCCTCGAGGACCTGGATTGCCTACCCCTGGCTTATGGTGTTTGAGCTTTTAAAAACAAGTAAATTTTAATATGTGCTTTGGAATACTTAACATTAATTTCTCTTATAAATATAATTTTTTTTAAAGATTTTGGCTTGGAACACTTTCTACTTATTTGAAAAAGGTGTTCACGAGCTGATAACAGTAAAGTTTCTTTTGCTTTGCTTCAGTTTATGGTAACCAGATAAAATTATGAGAACCATATTAAGAGGTAGGTTGGTACAGTTTGGACCCGCCTACTCCATGTTTCTCCATGTTTCCCCTATGAGGGGGAGTTTACCTGAGCAAGAGAAACAGCAGGAGGCAGTAAATCTGACCGCCTCTTATTTTCTTGGTTTCTACCTATTTACCTGTCAGTTTATTAGTAAAATCTTTTCATTTTTTAAAATCAGATTTCTACAAATCAGCGTATCTAGGGATCGAGACTTACTGAACAGAATCACTTGAAATTCAAACTGGGGATCGTATTTGCGGATCAAATACGTTAAGTTAAGTTGCTTAGTATGTGGCATTATTGTTGGAGTAGATATCTGCATGTTTCAGAAACGGCTGACCCACTGCAGATTTTCAGTATATCTTTGATTTTCAGAGCATTAGTTGTGATTTAGAGAAAATGACCAGAAAAATAAAAAAAACATTAATCGCCTCGTTGATGTCAGAGGAGAATGTACAGATTGGTTTGAAATGACTGAAAGACAACAGTATCTTAAAATAGCATTTATTAGAAGAACCAAGATATGCCAAAAACCATTACTGTAAACCTTAAAGCAGATGGGCAGTAACAGAAGACTCTTAATTCTTTCCTTGCATCCATAATGGCCCTAATTAGATATCACATTTTACTTGTTTTACATGAAGTTACAGCACTTTGAGATTTGAAGTCTCGGTTTTGCATTTTGCCTCATATATCCAGCAGGGGGAAACCTTGATGCACACACTTCTGCATTGACCTCCCTTTATCCTCGCATCTGTATGCCATGTGTTTCCATCGGGAAAGTTAAACATGTATAGGTAGTTTTTATATGTGACCATTTTGTTCATTTGTGCAGCTAAGCTTTCTTTTTTTTCCCCCAACCTCCTTCCAATAGGTGTGATAAAACAATGTTAAGTGGCCATGGTGTTTTATATCATTACAAGGTTTGATATAATAAGTGGCTGTAAAAATGGGTAATAGTCATTTTATCCTGGACCTTTTGTGTTTCATTCACTGTGACAAGTGAAGGTAGCTGCAGCAGGCTTATCCTCGTCTCTTAGTGTTTTGAGCCTTTAAGCTTGGCTTTGAGTGGCAGCAGCCAGGATAACTGCCCATAGGGAAGGTCACATGATGCTGCTGGGATGGGAATCAGGTACACACACACACGTGAACACACACACATTTGCTCACACAATTGCAGGGAAGGCTTTAGCTCTTGTTTCAACTTGTTGTGAATTCAGTTCAGGTATTAACACAGAGCGCACCTGGGAGTGTATGTATGTGTCCGTGTGTGTGTGTGAGTGTGTGAAATACTTTTTTTTTTTTTTGTGCTGTTGACACATACACCTGGACCTCTTTTGTGCCCAGAAAGCTTCTTTAATAATAGAGCTAGGTTGTAAACAGACATTAGGGGGACATCGCAATTACTTTCTTCATCCCATTTATAAGAAAGGCAAACATCAGTATAAATGCTAATTGCCATATGTTTTAGATGGACGTGCGAGCAAGCAAAATTTTTATCTCTGCAAATGCAGGCTGTGTTTCTCAATTGCAGTGTTTGTCATTATTTTTCTAAGAATCTGACTTTATCTGTACTGCACATACCTATGATTCAGTGTGCCGATGTATGGATCCAAGCAGCAACACTTTGGCGAATTAATAATAGTTTGTATTTAGTTTTGAACATTGACTGACTTTCGCTTCCTGATAGAATGATAAGACGGGGGATTATTATTTGTGGGTTCCTATAGATCAAGATCACAATAGGATTTTCCAAGGTGAATGGATCTGGAACATTGAGTCAAAGTTTGAAATATGTGTATCTTACAAAGGGAAAATGTAATGGAAAAGTCCTGGTTTTTCTTTTTTTGTTTGTTTGTTTTGAAAACGTGTTAACGATAGCTTACCGTGTTTGGTTAATCAATGATGTCTAGAAAGGAACATACAGTCTTTCTTTAGCTCACTTAAAGTCACAACATGTGAGAGAAAGTAGTTGTCAATTGTCCCATCTGCCTCCTTTATGGCACCTTAAATAGTTTTATCAGCGAGTGTGTAGTATTTGATTGTTTTTGAAGGAAGAAGAAGATAAAGGAAGGAAAAAGGGGAGAAACAATATTTTGCTTTGTCACATTATAACCTTACACTTAAATTTAATTAAGTTGGATTTCTTATGTGTGTGAGAGCAATCTAGAAATGAGATGTTTGATGATTTTAAAATTTTCACAAATAAAAAAATCCAATAACTATGCTGTGTATTTGGATGCAGTCCCTCTGAGTAAATATTGAGCAGAGCCACGTTCCGCTCCAAGTACAGCTCCACGTATTTTATAGGATTTCACCACCATCTAGACTCTCAATTCTTCGGCCATTCTTCTTTGCAAATTGGCTCAATCTAAGAAAGATTGGGTGGAGTTTGAGTACAAACAGTAGTTTGAAATTCTTCTCATAGATTCTGAATTTAACTTTGTACTTAGATTAGGCTATTGCAAGTGGGTTTTCTTGCAGTTTTCTGAGCAGCTTTAGAGCATTGGTTCTTCCACAACCAGAACTATGTGCTGCATTGACTCAGGCGGGGGATGAATGTGTATTTAAGAATAGTTCACGGGACATTAAACTTTTTCAATGCACTGCACATGACATATGAGTGCATTAAGCAGGACGTGCAATGCTTCTGAGTCTGTATAAAACTTAAAATGAAACATCAGAATCCAGTAATCATAATCAAGTACTATTGACTTTAACAACTCATTTTATTGGCTCTTGCAGTTAGCATAATAATTCTTAAGGCAAGATTTGGCAAGCTTATTTTTGTAGCACAGGCTAGCTACCTAAACTTTTGTCTACTTTCCAATTTATGTGAAACATATAACATTATTTTAACAAGCTTGCAAAGTCGTTGGATGTTTCAGCTTCTGAGAGTGCTGACCACCTGACCGTGTTACTGACTGTATTGGTCAGGTTTGCGTGCACAAACCAGAAAGTCAAATTCCTTGTTTGCGCACACAAACCTCACCAATACAGTCAATTCAGATTCTCATTTAGAGAGAGATTGATCTGCGGTGCAGGACGGTGGGGGTTCTGACCTTTGAACTTGTGTTCTTTTGTGTTTTTTTCTTCTTCTTTCCCCTCTCTCTCTCTGTCTCTCTCCCTCTCTTCTCACTCACACACCCTGCATCTTGCTCTCGATGTCAGACCAGACAGTGTTGACTTAGAGTAGGCCTTTACAAGGTGTTTCGGAGCAAGTGTGTACATGCGCCCCGGCATTGCCGTCTATGTCCGGGCATGCCATAATTAGAATGTCGTACCATTTTTTGGGTTCCCATCCCTCTTTTCCTTCTCCGCTTCTCTCCCCTCATCTCAGTGTATCATTCCTCTCTCTCCACACCAGTCCTCACCTTTTTTTTCCCCCTTGTCCTGGCAGCACATGTGCCTTGAGTGTGCGGTAGAACATGTCCACTGATGCACACCTTGCTTGAGGTCTGAGGTTATAGGCTATGCTCCTGCACTCTGCGGTGCTCTGTTGTGTTTGGACGTTTGACTGGCGGAAGATTTGATAAATGAGACCAATGCTCTAGAGGATGTACTACGTGAAAAAGAAGGTAAAAAATTTTTTCTTTAAATTTTCTTTGGCTGGTAGTTAATTTTTCTAGTGCAGTTTCTTGACGTGTCTAAATCAAAAACAAAACAAAAAAAATCTGTTTTGTTTTTAAAATCTAGATTATTTTTACTATTACTTTCACTTAATTGTATGGATTGAAGATACATCAAGAAAATTACTGTTGATGATCATTGTGCAAAGTGAACGGGTGAACTTGTTTATGTAGATTATGATTTTTTAAAAATTATTATTTTGTGTGCGTTTTGTGGACATACTACGACAGAAAACCCTAAAGTAGTTTACGAACAGCCAAGTTTGGCCCTAAAATAAAGTCATTAACACTTATTTTTACGTACAGCACATCATCGCTCTTCACAAACACTCTGGAGAGAAAAAAATGGGAAATGGCATGCACTTTGGCAAACCTTGTCATGTCTGTGTTGTACAACATGCATCACATAGCCACAAGGACCTCTGTACGACCGCCCTTAAATTGTACGCAACTTTGAGTGTTATGATGTGTTCATTTCACCAAAAAATGCAGATGTGGGACACCTACACATGCAGCATCACACACAGTGCACACACAGATATCCCTCTTCTCCTGTAACCCGACCTCCCTTAAGCTTCCAAAACCTCTGTCTCTCTCGCACCTCTAGCTGTGTCCTCCCTCTGCCTTCCTGCTCCCTCCCTTTTTCACCTGTTTGCTTCTCTTCCCTCTTGGCTTCTCCCCCCAGTCCCAGTACAACTTGCTGAGCAGCAGCATGGAGAGCCTGGGGAGCCGCGCCACGTCCGCCAGCCCCTACAGCTCCGAGAACACGTCTTCGTCGGCCGTGCCCACCCCTTCGCCTTACTCCCAGCCCAACTCCACCTTCGAGGGCCTGTCCCCTACCCCGGCAATCCCCTCCAACACCGACTACCCAGGGCCGCACGCCTTCCAGGTGTCCTTCCAGCAGTCCAGCACCGCCAAGTCCGCCACATGGACCGTGAGTAGACAAACACACACACACGCACGTTTGAGGCCTTGACATGCAGTTCCCCTGTCTGTGCATGCAGGAGCTTTTTTTTTTCTCTTTCTGTCTCAGCGTTAGTCACACACTCATCAATATTCACACGGAGACACTCATTCTCACACATTCAACCCAGCCAGCACGTGTGCAGGCATGTTGAGCGCAGGCAAAAGCGGGTCCAGTGATTTATCTTGTCTTATATTAAAATTTTTAGAAATCTGCCTGATTAGCACAGCAGAGAGAGTCTCGTCCAATAGAACTGCTTAGAAACATTTTGTCCTAAGTGTGTGCCACTGACGCATTCTGTCATAGTTTTGAGAATATTTAAATGACGTCATTTAATATGCATCTAAGAGTCGTAGTAAATATGCGTTGGTGCAGATGACATGGTAGCAATAATAATGAATGACTAACACGATCAAACTTGGGACGATTTGAGATGTGCATCGTGGGAAACCGAAGTTTAGGATAGAGGGAAGGCCAAACACAGTCTATCATGCAAGCCTTTACAGATCTTCATCTGATGATGATGCCTAACCTTCCATCAAACATAGGTTTAGGACAACATCACATATGTATTGCTGATATAATCAACACATTGTGTGGAAAATGTTCCAGAGCTTGAATAAGTACCAATAGATAATTATCAGCATGTCAAATCTGTAAACCTTTTTCTTTTTTTACTGCTTATGAAGTGCATTAACTCTCACCGTATTCTGTTTATAAACCAACATCCAACTGCTTGTAATTTGATGGTTATTTATTTTAGTTTAGCAGAACTGAGGTGCAGGTTCAGACAAATTCTTTGAGATCCAAATGGGGGAAAAAATGTAGTTTCTTAATGTCTGTTCTATTCAAAGATACTAATTATCCAAGAACCTATTTTTGTTGTATTTTATTTAGAGTAAGAAAAAAAAAAAAAAAACTACAAAAACTGAAATAAACATGTCAGACCAGAAAAAAGTGGAACTCAAAAAGTCTTGATCGTCATCTCTCTTTGAGGAACTTCCCTGACAGAAACCAAACCGAGGATATTTACATTAGAAGCATAAAGGAGTATAAGGTGATGTGACAGTGGTGAAAGACAGGTGAAATGGGAGCTGCGTTATTTGTCATCAAACCAATGAGAAACCTCTCGCTGGAAAGGTGTCACCTCCGACTGTCACACAGTTGACCTCCCTGAAACAAGAGACAAACCGCTCTCCCCTCACTCTGTGTGTGAGGCTGAAGTCCTCGGGGGCTGTGTGTTTGCTTGGAGTAACCATGCGTGATGGACTCCTTCAGTCTGTCCTCGGTGATGTAAGAAGATCCTGCCTCGGACATTAGAGCGGTGGTCTTTGACCCGCCACTTTTCTTTCTCTGTCTTTTCCTTCTTCCTCGTTTTAGCACGCACTCATGGCTGTCACCTCTGGCGCCCAGAAGTTTTCCTTTCTATCCTCTGATCAATTCTGTCTCCCTGTCCCCTCTTTGTCTCCTTTAAATCTCTCAGCCACATTGCATTCACATAACCCAAAAAACAACAGAATAATAAAAATAATAATAATGAACTGGAGAAAAATAATGCAATGAGCCAAAACCAGATCCCTCTGTTTGCTTTTAAAATTTGGTGTTTTCATCTTATACTTGACAGAAATGATAAAGAATAATTTCTATCAACTATTTTAAGAAGATTTGAATTAAACAGGCTTAAGATCCTTACACTGCTGGTGTGCTTACCAACCTACTAAACTACACAGATTACTTTGAATAATAAAACAAATCCTACAGTTTGAATTCTCACAAAGTTCAATAGACTCGTTTGATATTTTACACATCTTGAGCCAAATTATTTTTAAACTTCTGCAGTAAACATTAACCTCTTGTAAAGGTTGCTGACCCCGGCTTTACACCGCGTTTTGTGCACGTGCCTAAAACGGATCAAATTCCCAAAACGTCTCCATGAGCGAATCAAAGATGGTTCGTTTGCTATTAGGTTCGATTCAGTTTGCTTCAATTCAGCTTTAATTATTCATTAAAGTTCACAACAAATGTCTTCTTAAAAAACTTTGCAAAGTTTAATTCATAAAAAGAAAGTATTGAATCAATTTAATAGAACCCAATCATCAGGTTCAACTTTATCCGCGTACGTTATTCGTTATGCAGTCAAATTTAGTTTGCGGTGCCAGTTGGCACAAAGATGTCAACCTAAGGAAGTCCAGNCTTTCCAATTTATGTGAAACATATAACATTATTTTAACAAGCTTGCAAAGTCGTTGGATGTTTCAGCTTCTGAGAGTGCTGACCACCTGACCGTGTTACTGACTGTATTGGTCAGGTTTGCGTGCACAAACCAGAAAGTCAAATTCCTTGTTTGCGCACACAAACCTCACCAATACAGTCAATTCAGATTCTCATTTAGAGAGAGATTGATCTGCGGTGCAGGACGGTGGGGGTTCTGACCTTTGAACTTGTGTTCTTTTGTGTTTTTTTCTTCTTCTTTCCCCTCTCTCTCTCTGTCTCTCTCCCTCTCTTCTCACTCACACACCCTGCATCTTGCTCTCGATGTCAGACCAGACAGTGTTGACTTAGAGTAGGCCTTTACAAGGTGTTTCGGAGCAAGTGTGTACATGCGCCCCGGCATTGCCGTCTATGTCCGGGCATGCCATAATTAGAATGTCGTACCATTTTTTGGGTTCCCATCCCTCTTTTCCTTCTCCGCTTCTCTCCCCTCATCTCAGTGTATCATTCCTCTCTCTCCACACCAGTCCTCACCTTTTTTTTCCCCCTTGTCCTGGCAGCACATGTGCCTTGAGTGTGCGGTAGAACATGTCCACTGATGCACACCTTGCTTGAGGTCTGAGGTTATAGGCTATGCTCCTGCACTCTGCGGTGCTCTGTTGTGTTTGGACGTTTGACTGGCGGAAGATTTGATAAATGAGACCAATGCTCTAGAGGATGTACTACGTGAAAAAGAAGGTAAAAAATTTTTTCTTTAAATTTTCTTTGGCTGGTAGTTAATTTTTCTAGTGCAGTTTCTTGACGTGTCTAAATCAAAAACAAAACAAAAAAAATCTGTTTTGTTTTTAAAATCTAGATTATTTTTACTATTACTTTCACTTAATTGTATGGATTGAAGATACATCAAGAAAATTACTGTTGATGATCATTGTGCAAAGTGAACGGGTGAACTTGTTTATGTAGATTATGATTTTTTAAAAATTATTATTTTGTGTGCGTTTTGTGGACATACTACGACAGAAAACCCTAAAGTAGTTTACGAACAGCCAAGTTTGGCCCTAAAATAAAGTCATTAACACTTATTTTTACGTACAGCACATCATCGCTCTTCACAAACACTCTGGAGAGAAAAAAATGGGAAATGGCATGCACTTTGGCAAACCTTGTCATGTCTGTGTTGTACAACATGCATCACATAGCCACAAGGACCTCTGTACGACCGCCCTTAAATTGTACGCAACTTTGAGTGTTATGATGTGTTCATTTCACCAAAAAATGCAGATGTGGGACACCTACACATGCAGCATCACACACAGTGCACACACAGATATCCCTCTTCTCCTGTAACCCGACCTCCCTTAAGCTTCCAAAACCTCTGTCTCTCTCGCACCTCTAGCTGTGTCCTCCCTCTGCCTTCCTGCTCCCTCCCTTTTTCACCTGTTTGCTTCTCTTCCCTCTTGGCTTCTCCCCCCAGTCCCAGTACAACTTGCTGAGCAGCAGCATGGAGAGCCTGGGGAGCCGCGCCACGTCCGCCAGCCCCTACAGCTCCGAGAACACGTCTTCGTCGGCCGTGCCCACCCCTTCGCCTTACTCCCAGCCCAACTCCACCTTCGAGGGCCTGTCCCCTACCCCGGCAATCCCCTCCAACACCGACTACCCAGGGCCGCACGCCTTCCAGGTGTCCTTCCAGCAGTCCAGCACCGCCAAGTCCGCCACATGGACCGTGAGTAGACAAACACACACACACGCACGTTTGAGGCCTTGACATGCAGTTCCCCTGTCTGTGCATGCAGGAGCTTTTTTTTTTCTCTTTCTGTCTCAGCGTTAGTCACACACTCATCAATATTCACACGGAGACACTCATTCTCACACATTCAACCCAGCCAGCACGTGTGCAGGCATGTTGAGCGCAGGCAAAAGCGGGTCCAGTGATTTATCTTGTCTTATATTAAAATTTTTAGAAATCTGCCTGATTAGCACAGCAGAGAGAGTCTCGTCCAATAGAACTGCTTAGAAACATTTTGTCCTAAGTGTGTGCCACTGACGCATTCTGTCATAGTTTTGAGAATATTTAAATGACGTCATTTAATATGCATCTAAGAGTCGTAGTAAATATGCGTTGGTGCAGATGACATGGTAGCAATAATAATGAATGACTAACACGATCAAACTTGGGACGATTTGAGATGTGCATCGTGGGAAACCGAAGTTTAGGATAGAGGGAAGGCCAAACACAGTCTATCATGCAAGCCTTTACAGATCTTCATCTGATGATGATGCCTAACCTTCCATCAAACATAGGTTTAGGACAACATCACATATGTATTGCTGATATAATCAACACATTGTGTGGAAAATGTTCCAGAGCTTGAATAAGTACCAATAGATAATTATCAGCATGTCAAATCTGTAAACCTTTTTCTTTTTTTACTGCTTATGAAGTGCATTAACTCTCACCGTATTCTGTTTATAAACCAACATCCAACTGCTTGTAATTTGATGGTTATTTATTTTAGTTTAGCAGAACTGAGGTGCAGGTTCAGACAAATTCTTTGAGATCCAAATGGGGGAAAAAATGTAGTTTCTTAATGTCTGTTCTATTCAAAGATACTAATTATCCAAGAACCTATTTTTGTTGTATTTTATTTAGAGTAAGAAAAAAAAAAAAAAAACTACAAAAACTGAAATAAACATGTCAGACCAGAAAAAAGTGGAACTCAAAAAGTCTTGATCGTCATCTCTCTTTGAGGAACTTCCCTGACAGAAACCAAACCGAGGATATTTACATTAGAAGCATAAAGGAGTATAAGGTGATGTGACAGTGGTGAAAGACAGGTGAAATGGGAGCTGCGTTATTTGTCATCAAACCAATGAGAAACCTCTCGCTGGAAAGGTGTCACCTCCGACTGTCACACAGTTGACCTCCCTGAAACAAGAGACAAACCGCTCTCCCCTCACTCTGTGTGTGAGGCTGAAGTCCTCGGGGGCTGTGTGTTTGCTTGGAGTAACCATGCGTGATGGACTCCTTCAGTCTGTCCTCGGTGATGTAAGAAGATCCTGCCTCGGACATTAGAGCGGTGGTCTTTGACCCGCCACTTTTCTTTCTCTGTCTTTTCCTTCTTCCTCGTTTTAGCACGCACTCATGGCTGTCACCTCTGGCGCCCAGAAGTTTTCCTTTCTATCCTCTGATCAATTCTGTCTCCCTGTCCCCTCTTTGTCTCCTTTAAATCTCTCAGCCACATTGCATTCACATAACCCAAAAAACAACAGAATAATAAAAATAATAATAATGAACTGGAGAAAAATAATGCAATGAGCCAAAACCAGATCCCTCTGTTTGCTTTTAAAATTTGGTGTTTTCATCTTATACTTGACAGAAATGATAAAGAATAATTTCTATCAACTATTTTAAGAAGATTTGAATTAAACAGGCTTAAGATCCTTACACTGCTGGTGTGCTTACCAACCTACTAAACTACACAGATTACTTTGAATAATAAAACAAATCCTACAGTTTGAATTCTCACAAAGTTCAATAGACTCGTTTGATATTTTACACATCTTGAGCCAAATTATTTTTAAACTTCTGCAGTAAACATTAACCTCTTGTAAAGGTTGCTGACCCCGGCTTTACACCGCGTTTTGTGCACGTGCCTAAAACGGATCAAATTCCCAAAACGTCTCCATGAGCGAATCAAAGATGGTTCGTTTGCTATTAGGTTCGATTCAGTTTGCTTCAATTCAGCTTTAATTATTCATTAAAGTTCACAACAAATGTCTTCTTAAAAAACTTTGCAAAGTTTAATTCATAAAAAGAAAGTATTGAATCAATTTAATAGAACCCAATCATCAGGTTCAACTTTATCCGCGTACGTTATTCGTTATGCAGTCAAATTTAGTTTGCGGTGCCAGTTGGCACAAAGATGTCAACCTAAGGAAGTCCAGCTTGTGGTTTTGGTTACTCACTTCGCATCATCCCCTCTTCCTGCTCAACTCCTTCATGACAGAAAGAAACCTCCAGCTGAACCTGGATCAGTTTAAAGCTGAATAAGTTCATACATTCACTATTGAAACGCTACAAAACATCACGACAACTTTGGTTTTCGTTGTGTAATGTTGGCAAAAAGTACTTGTTGACGCTCAGAGGGAAAAAAAAGAAGCATTAGTTCTTCTTGGGTGATTTTTGTTTTTCTTTGAAGAGATAAACTGTTTTGCTATCATCTCAAGAGAAGACACAAAGGAGTGTTTGACTGGAAAATGACTTTTGCTGAAAATAGGGATTGAGAAGATAACCTGTGATTATTTTAGTGCCTCCACTGCCATTAAACAAGGGGATCAGAGTGAGAGATTTAATCTTTTATAAAGCTTTGCTCTGTCTTCTGGGCTTGGCGGTAGAATTGGAGAAGCAAAGCAAAATCAGGATGGGATGAAAAAACAAACTCTTCTTGAGCTATGAAGCAATTCTTTTCTTTTTAAAAACCAAATAAACTTGCTGCTAATAATTTTTTTTATGGAAATCTGCTAAGAAAAATAAAGCATATATAGTCTCTTCCAATAGTGTCTGCACCCTGTAAGCTTTTCAAAATATTTTTATCACACAAACTTCAATGTATTTTATTGGGATTTTATGGGATGGACTAACCCAAAGTAGCACATTATCATGGAGAGAAAATAAACTGACACAAGGTTTCAAACACTACTATAAGTTAGAACTTTATTCATTTTAATATTCTATTTATTTTTTAGACATGAAGACATAAACCTATGTAAATATATCTGCACAAACGTTACTGTATATCTAAAAGAAATTAAAATAATTCTAGATGGAAAAAAAAAAGAAATCTACAAATGCACATGATCTGTTCCAAAAGGAAAATAGTGCAGCAGAGCTATTTTTTTTCTGTCCCTGTATTAACTTAATATCTTAAAAATTAGACAATTGTAATATTGCACCTAATTTTGCTTGCTGTGTGTATCTTGCGTGTAAAATCTGAGTGCTGTTCATTTGGATTCAACCTCCCTGGGTGGAGACTTTTTATAACCATCTTCCTCTGCAGCTACAGCTGAAAGTCTCTTTTGAGGTGCAGCCATGTTCAATATTATTAGAATACTATTGTAAAATTAATTTCTTTTAGTAACAACTTTCACTCAAACACATTATTTAAATTAATTAGACAGACTGATGTTTTTGAGTATATCTTTCTGCTAATTATGATGATTTGCTGCTTAAAGGGAATTAAAAACACAATATTAGATCAGAATAATGGCAAAAAACATTTTAATACTTCATAAAAAGCATATTTAATATCTGCTTAAAGGTTTTTGTTTTCAAAACATGTTTTTAATCTGACAAACGAGCTTCATCAAATAAATAAATATTCTGATTAATTGAGTATGACTGTTGTCCCTAACAACTTTGTATATTTAGAGATTAATATGCTTGCATATTCCGTTCTTGAAAATACCTCAAGCTCAGTCGATGAGATGGTGGAGAGCTCTAAATAACAGCTATTTCAAGTCCTGCAACGTATACTAAATTGTACTTAGGTCTGGACTTTGACTGGGCCATTTTCGCACATGAATTTGCCTTGATCTCATGTATTCTGTTGTAGCTCTGCTTGTTGAAAGATGTCTAAAGTCTTATGACTTAGCACTGCCCTTAACATTTTTCATTATTGTTATTATTTTTTAAATCTTAGAAAAGTTTCTCTGCGGATACATATAGTCACATTGCTAAATATAGTCAACCATCTAAGTCTATGCTCACTCCTTGTAGCCTCAGGTAGTGGGGAATGCCAGCAGGGGAATATTGACTATAATCAGTTGCCTCTTTTCCCAACTCTTTGCCTCCCACTAAGACTGGGTGGCAAGGCATCGCTTTTGGAGATTACAAGAAATTGAGCTACCTGTTGCATCAAGCTTTTATTGTTAAATCCTTTCCTCTCAGATCTTCAGCTCCAGTCGTGACGAAATGTTAGATTTATTGCCACATACCGATGGATCCACCATTAAAAGAGGGCAGAGAACAGAAGAACTGATTCTTCCCCCCCCCACCATCTTTCATAATGTTTCCACACACCATAATCCCATCCAAGCCCATGTTAAGCCAGTCTGGTAACCCCCCCTCCTTGTCTAGTCAAGACAACACACATTAGTGATAATAGCTCTGAAACTCTGCCGCTCTCCTGCCTCTTAAAGATGATGCCTTAGCTTGGATGCAGACGAGCGTCACCGCGACTGGAAATGAGATCTAACACCTCAGCATTGTCAAATTACAAGACCTTTCTCCATACTTTCAGACTCAGCATGTGTGTGTGTGTGTGTGTGTGTGTGGGTGTGTGTGCGCGCATGAAAACCGCATGTGATGGGAGTGGGTTGTGTGTGTGATGCGGCTGAAATGCAGGCTCCAGCATGTACTTCACTACAGCTTGTGAGGAGCTCCTCTTCCCAGCTATTAGCGTCTCTCCGTTAGGACGCAGGTCCCAACAAGTCCTGCACAATGCATCCTTCCCTTACTTTCCAAATACATCATTCACAGCCACATCACCATGCTTTCTCTGCCAAGCAATGAAATCTGGGAAAACTCACTTGATACACACGTGTAGGCCTCTAGAGAAGAGTCTACAGATCAAACAAATATGGGAATTTATGCTTAAAAGTTGTTGGAGCAAATAGATATATTTGTACCCCTGGCAGAGTTAAGTTAAAAGAAATCTCTTATTTAGTAAAATAATTGTCAATTAGATAAAATGTAGAAAAAACTCCTTTTATATAGTTTTTGCAATATTTCTTTTAGGATCCCTGTCTCATTTCCTGACGGAAATAAAGTTCTTGGTTGAATAAAAATTTTAAATCTAAATTCACCAGAGGGATGAATAACTTGGCACTTAACCACATACATAATCAGTATTTTATTACTAACATTTACAAGTGATGGACTGTGGTGGCCAGGTCAGTTTCTTGCATTAACATCACTCCAGGAAGCTGCTTCCTGCTGCCCCCGCTGCATGTTACAGGATGTTATTCAAATTCCTCAAAATGTCTAAGTTTTTGGTTTTCACAAATGCAGTCAATGATTTATGAAATGCAAATTGAGGGTAGAGTAATTTCGCCCGTTTTTGCATATATGTTATTTTAAATTGGTCTTATTTTTTTTCTGTCAGTTTATGTAAAGCATAAAAGTGAAAAGAAAATAATTAACTAAGACTACAAATAGTCTCTTTTCCATTTTGATGTACAATTACAAAGCAAGTGAAAATAGCCATTCTACACTATGTGGATATGTAAAGTATCCACACTCTATGGTGATTCTAAGTGTGAGTTTGAAGGTGCACAAGCTTTTTTTTTATATTTGTCAGCTGAATTTGCAACAGGCATGCTGCTGCTTGTGTACATGGATGATGGTCTGGCAATTATCACCTTGTCTGCAGGAGCCTGTCCTGACCTGCCTTCAGTGGTCCTCTATGCAGAAGAAAGGATGGATTCCTCAATCTGTGGCAGCGCTTTTTAAAACTGACCGTGTTTTTTTTTTTTCCTCGGCTATTATAAATGTCTCTGGTTCAGTTTTATGAACAGTATGCCACTAAAAGAACAACAAAGCTTAATTTGGTACAATGTTTGTTGCTAAAAATGGTATTAAATGCTACTAAAGAATGAATCTACAGCACAGTGGGTAAAAAAGAACATTTTACATGAAACTATTGGCATTATTTTCATTTGTGACAAGTTTGTCAGCTGACTATAATTTGGAACGGTTTGTGTTAAGATAATTAAAAAGGAAAAATATAACATTTATCCTAATTTTACCCTCTTTTTACCAATCCTAATCAATTTTCTTTTTTTTCTCTCCAACATTATCTCCTCCCTTCAGTACTCTCTGTGATCTGAAATAAAGCTTGGTTTAGTCATCGCTCATAATCTCTTGTCTGTACATGAAGATACAGGAGCTGCAGCAGATTCTTGTTTTTTTATTATTATTGCTTGCCCTATGACCACAATAATTATCCAGTGTGTGTCAGTGTGTGTGTGTGTAGGTGTGTGTGGGAGAGAGTTTATATACTGGTGACCACAATAAGGAGCAAAATATACTCTGGAAGGATAAAAACACAAAAATTTTTACCATTTTTCCTTTTCATAGTTATTACATTTTATATTTGGTCAGACTAATTTAGAAAAAAAAAACTTTGCTGCTGAAATCAGCTTTACGTAACCATACGTACGGGAGACAAGGAGTAGTGAACTGCAGAATCTCTGAGACAAAAGCACTTTTTTTTATTTCACATTATATGAACCACTTAATTATTTTTTTCTTGTAGATTCCTTATTATCTTTTAAATCACGTGGGGGATCCTGAAAACGTACAGAAATGAAATTAATAGTATCGAAATGCTGAAAGTGTGAAAAAATACGAGACTTTGTTGGAAAAACAAAACCGGTTGAACAAAATCTAAAGACATATATTCTGATTACTGGTCACTTATTACAATCTGATTT
Organism: Poecilia latipinna; assembly: GCF_001443285.1. NCBI lineage: Eukaryota > Metazoa > Chordata > Actinopteri > Cyprinodontiformes > Poeciliidae > Poecilia > Poecilia latipinna. Next base: position 58,417 of record NW_015114583.1, read on the forward strand.
GAGTTCAGTCAAGCCATTAAAAACTCATTTATTGTTAATTTTAAGATCAGTAAAAATAATTTCTACAACATAGAACACAGTCACCACATCTGATACCATCTTTAGTATTTAACTTACTGCGCTTTATGATTTCTCGACGGTTCATTTTCTTTGATCCTTCACATTTATGTTCCATTAATTTCTGTCGGAAAGCAAACCAGTAGTTTGAACATGAAAAGTTCAAAATTCGGTAAATAAAATGAAACGTATTTATTTGCAGTATAGAGGGGCTGTTGAGACTTGTTAGGGAAACTTAGGTGGAGTAACATTGTGCACAGGTATTTCCATCGTTGCCATTGCTCATGGCTAAGGGCATGTGTGTGCAGTTTGGTTGTCAGGCCCCTCTTACCTGTGTATATGGATGTGTGTGAAATGAACAAAGAGGGCATTTTATGGGTGGGCTGCTGTTTTAGAACAACCCGTCATAAGTCGGCATAAGTTGGCTTAATTATGCTGCTTGGTATGAAGTTGGTAGCAGTGTTGCAGTAAGAAGGCCCAGGGTTCGAATCCTAGTTTATGGTTTTCTGCCTGAAGTTTGGATGATCTCCCTGGTTTCTTTCCAAGTGCTCTGGCTTCTTCCCATAGTTCAAAAACATCATTGTTAGGTTACCTGGTTAGTCTAAGTGGCCTTTATGTGTGAGAATGTGTTGTCGGTTGCTTATCCTATGTGTCGCCCTGTGACGGACTGGCAACCTGTCCAGGGTGTGCCCCACCTCTCACCCAATGACTGTCGGAGTTAAAAGCTCAAAAGCACAGCAACTTTTCAGTAAGACGTTAATCTTTCTTGCTGCCTGCTGAAAGTCTTGATCTCTTCCCCTGTCTTGCAGTCTGAATGAAATGTAGACACGACTTCACATTTCACAGAGTTTTCAATAAAAAAGTTTTTTATGTTTCTGTGATTTATCCATTTTTCTTTTTTTTACTCTTTTGTTTCCTGGAGAAAGGGCATCGACGCAGAAGAGTTGTCAACTCAACCTTGTAAACTTTACAAGCGGTGTTTTGCGTGCTCATACAAAAATCAGACTTTTGAGGTAGTGAGTGTCACTAGGACTTTACCACTCTAGACTACATCTGTTATTAGACCCAAAATGTCTCAAAAATGCATTGTTCATAAAACTCCACTTCCAAGATGAAACAGTAGGCCGGTCCTTGTAATGTAAAATGACTACTATTATTTTTGGAATTTGTCAAATGATTCACTTTTGAAAAGATTATCACTGGAAAATAATAGGTAGAGAGGAATCGTAGCTGTTATTTTACATTTACAGATTTCATCCAGAGCAACTGGATGAAATCTATTAATTCTGTGGGTCTATTAATGTTTTTTTTTTTTTTCTTGTCTTCCATCTATAAAATAAGACCAGATTCCACCCTCATGTTTTTGTATGCTACATTACAGATCTAGAGCTGCATGTACTTTATCCCTCCTCTGGGAGGTGCTATTTTATTTGCTTTTTAGCACATCATGGCATGTCTGTACAAGCCTGAACAGACTTCTTAGATTTTTTTTCCTGGAAGGTTGTAGATTGAGTTGTGACATGCTGAGCCTGTTTTATTTCTTGCTAAGTATTTTTATGCACGTATTTCTGCCACTTACACTCTCACAAGCATGTGTGTACATGTGCAGACGATTGTAAACTAAGGGATTGCAAAAGATTTGGCTTTAACACGATCAGCATATATTCTTTTTGAGTTTTTTTTTTGTTAAGAGAGATCAACTTGAACGACTTAAGAGAAAAACATTGTTTAGTCCGCTGATTTCCAGTTGTTTTTTTTTATACTTCTGGTCATAGAGTATGGCCTCCGCAGTCTGCGGTTCACGAACAAATCCAGTCAGTATTCTGTAATTTATTTCTAGTGATAGGCTTACATCAGATCACATATTTTTAAAATAATCTTCAGGTAATAATTGGTTAACAGTTCTATTTGTTTCTTTCCCTGCAGAATCTTGTTCTCGTTCATATTTGCGTCAGACATGTTCTTTTGTTTTTGCTGGTTTGTCTGCACTTGCATTCAGTTTTTCAGTCAGTGAATTAATTTCTCCACACTTTGAGACATTTTTGCGACAACAATGCTATTAGTGCACTGTGCTAATTTCACTCATTGGCTGTTATAATGCCGTGTGTCTGTGCAATCACTGTGACTGTTGCTTATGTGTAAAACAGTTTCACATTCAAAATGCATTCAATGTAAGATGCAAGTTTGCTTTCAAAAAGAAAGAAAAACATGCTGTCATGTTACAGATGTTAGTATAACATATCAGTTGAATTGTTCCTAGAATATGTAACTTGGAAATCACTTTCATTTCTGGTCATTCATTTTCAATTTCCTTTCTTTTTTTTTTCTTAAAAACTCAATATTATTGTTACTATTATTATTCTATGGGACTAATTTCTGGTATCTCTTTCTTTTTCTAGTACTCTCCTTTACTGAAGAAACTCTACTGTCAGATTGCCAAAACCTGCCCAATCCAGATCAAGGTGTCGTCCTCTCCTCCTCATGGTAGCATCATCCGAGCTATGCCCGTCTACAAAAAGGCAGAGCACGTCACAGAGGTCGTCAAAAGGTGCCCCAATCACGAACTTGGACGGGAATTCAATGATGGTATAACAAAGCACGCTTTACATTTCACATGACATCATAATATTATGCGAAATGTAAAAGAAATGTAGCAATAAAGCTCAGTTTTGTTTATTAGCTCAGTTCAATTGGTTGATTTTGAGCTGATGTCACAGTAGTCACTTCAAGGGATTTATACTGAATACGCTGTGTTTGGACGCAAGTCAACAAACTAAATGCTTACTGTCCCCTCAGGTCAAACAGCTCCAGCCAGTCACCTGATCAGAGTAGAGGGAAACAACCTTTGTCAGTATGTGGACGATCAAGTCACTGGCAGGCAAAGTGTCTTTGTGCCCTATGAGGCTCCGCAGGTTGGTGCTTCAACATTTCCGTGAATAAGTGAGACACACGATGAAATGCATTTAGTTGGATGGATGAGAACTGAAAACACACAGCCAAGAAATGTGGAGATGAATAGAAAGACATCATCTGTATAAAGGGAAACTTTATGTTCATTGTGATTTCTCTAAATTATCACATATCCTCTTTAAGTTATGTACTTTTAGTAAGTTCTTGTGACAGGAAAGTCTCAAAGATGTTAAATGAACAGGAAAGGAAGAAAAAAGCAAGTGAAAATATGTGGCAGTCTTTGAATGCTTTTGTATTTTCTACTGAAATTAGAAACAAATTAAAATTCACAAGTCGCTTAGTCAAGATCATTGCGGAGAAAAAGAGAATTTCACTCAAGTCCCTCGAAGTAGGCACATCTATAAATAAAGCTTCCGGGCGTGTGCAGACATGAACGGGCATCATCATGTCTGTGATTGCACCTGTGGAGGGCAATAAAAGACACGATTGTCTCTTCTCACATCAAAGTGCACTACAACACCTCCCCCTGGTGGTTAATTAATGTTATGAACGTAACAGCTTGAGGAATAATTTTGAAACTTTTCTGAAAGTGTCAGACAGACTAAGACAGTTTAACCTAAATATGTTGTGCTGTGTTTCAGGTTGGGACTGAGTTCACTACCATCCTTTATAATTTCATGTGCAACAGCAGCTGTGTGGGTGGGATGAACAGGAGACCAATTCTCATCATCATTACTTTGGAAACCAGAGAGTAAGTCATTGACACAAGACTCCCCACGATAGCTCTTCTTTTAAATTACACTGCATTTAGACTTAAATGTGTTGATCTAAGTCTAAATGCTCTTTTGATGGTTATGTAAAAGTCAAAGTGTTGACAGGTCTACAGCAGAGCAGAGCAGAGGAGAAACTTTTCAGTTCTTCTACTGTCATTTTAATTCAGTTTATATTGGACTAGTTAAAGTTTTGCCAGCAAACATGTTCAATTCTGTGATTGTCTCCGTAGTGGCCAGGTGTTGGGCAGACGATCATTTGAGGGTCGGATATGCGCATGTCCTGGCAGAGACCGTAAAGCAGATGAGGACCACTTCAGGGAGCAACAGGCCCTGAATGACAGCGTGGCCAAAAACGGAAGTGCCAACAAGCGCAGTGAGTTGATAAAAACGAATAATGTTCTATGTGCTGCTGAGACATTTCAAACGTCAAGAGTGGCTTTAAATTTTTTTTTTTTTTTTTTTTTTTGAGTTTTTAAACCTCAATGACATTGTTTTCTGATGTTTTGCAGATTTTAAACAGAGTCCGCCAAATATTTCCAGTCCACATATCAACATAAGAAAAAGACGGCATGGAGAGGAAGAGATTTACTATATTCCTGTAAGAATTACTTTGACAGATTTTTCATAAATGAAAACCTTTTGTCTACATCTGATCTTTTAGCAATGTAAGCTGTCATGTTACGTTGTTATGACACAGAAAATAATTGCTCTGGATTTTTAAATCTTATTTTATCTATAACATTCCCAGCATAAAGTTGAAGTAAACTGACCTAAAACTAAAAACACAATTTTAAAGGAATTTACACTTTTCATAAATACCAGTAAAAAGGAAAGGTCTCAAGCTCAGGTATTCCTTAGTTCTTGGTGTGCTTGGTTTTAGCACCCCCTGCTGTACAAACTGGACTCTGACACCTCTTAAATGTGATAGTAGTTTGTCAATGGTACTGACTATTGATCATCATTATTGCTGATGCTGTCTTTGTGTGCAGGTTCGTGGGCGGGAGAATTTTGAGCTGCTGATGAAGATTAAAGATAGTTTGGAGCTGGTGGAGTTGGTACCGCAGCCTCTGGTGGACTCCTATAGACAACAAACACAACAACAGCTGCTGCAGAGACCGTGAGTTCAAATAAAACATACACATGCTGCAGCTGTGCATGGATTATGGCTGAAGAAGAAAACATTCATTAGCACTGCTCAGTGCAAAAACAAATGTGATAGCTAATGTGTAAATGCTCCTGAGACATTTCACTGTTTAATTGTTGAATTATGCTGGCTGGTTTTGGTTTTTGTTGATACTTTTTACCACACTGGATCTCTTTTGGGATAAAAAAAAAAAAATGTATGTATATTTTTGATATAAGGTCATCTACGTATGTAATACAAAACTTCAATTTATCCTTCGTTTTGTTATTTTCTTCCGACAGGAACCATATAGCATCCCCCTCCTCTTATTCTCCGTTGTCCAACATGAACAAGATGCATTCACACAGCGGCCTCGGGAAGACGCAGTCCCTCAACCAGATGGTGGGGCACCAACCTCAGCAGCATCCCAATGCCAACCCCACCATTACTCACATGGGTAAGTGTTTACAACACTCTCATGATCTGCCATTAGACCTCTAGCGCATCCAGTGCAAACCCAGTGAGGCACAGTTCCTGATCATTCCTCTCTTCCCCTTAGGTCCGAGCATGCTCAACAGCAACCACATGCAGGGTAACGGTGACATGAACAGTGGCCACAGCAGTCAGAATATAGTGTCTGCTTCCCACTGCAGCCCGCCACCTTATAACCCTGACCCCAGCCTTGTCAGGTACCTCACCCTGCAGTGACACTCCTTCTTTAGCCAACTGTAAAAGGCCAGCCGGCAGTCAGATGCACTTGTTGGGTTAAATGTGAAATAGTGGGATGTTGATGCTTCAGTAGTTACTTTTTCTTTTTTTGGCCATGTTTAAGTTTACTTTTTGCCAGGTGATGTCTAAATGTAGACAGTTTGGTGTGACTATGGCTGCTTTACAAAAGCTTGCAATGACAATGCAAATCTCTTTACCTTATAACTGCCGCCATAATGAAGGTCCAGCTTTTAAAAATATATATTCATATTTTTTTTTCTATTATTATTATTCTCTCCCCATAATTTGGCCGTCGTATCGTCTAGCATTCTGCACCCACTATGGAACTGATTTTAAAATGCTTTGTGGCGACCACGGAGGCACAAACCTAAAACATCAAAATGTCTGTTTATGTAGCACAGCCGGTCAAGAGGTGTTGACCTTCATTATGCCTGCAATAGCATTTTGTCGCTGTCGGGCAAAAACTTTGTGTCTCTATTTTCAATTTTGTTGTGAGAATCAACTCAGTTGTTGCTCTCACTCTCCATTCCTCTCTGTGGTTCCATTGATAATTACTGAAATGCATCGATGAGCATGTCACATGTGAGTTAATTTACATTTCCTGTAAAGGTCAATTTTTTTTGGAGTTATGAAATTTCTGTCCGACAGCAACGATTTATTATTAGTTACGAACTTAGATCTAAAATCCTTCATTTTGTTACTGTGTATACAGTCTGGCTTTGCAATGCACTACTGCTATTTTTCTATAAAGGAAATGTTTAAGTTGTATTAATTTAAAGCTTTTTTTCCACGTTCTTTTTTTTATATATTTTGTTGAGGATAATGTGTCAGTGCAGTCCCTGGTCTTTAAGATATATTTGACAGTTTTGATACACCATCCTTTTGGTTTTTTTGGGGGTGGGGGGGCTGTTTTGAATATTTGAACAGTTACAATGTACAGTCAAACTCTTTTTACAACCTCTTTGTATTACCAAGACTTTTAACATTTCATGTATTTATAATAAAGGTTTTTCAGCAAATCAAGAATGTCCTCATGAATCATTAATACAAATGCATGTGTATGCTCTTGCTTCCACCGCATCTATCATGCCGTGTAACTTTGCATAAGCACTCGATAACAGAGTTGTGCAGTAAATCTGTCACTCAGTCTCAAAATAAATGCAGAAATAAAAATAAATAATGATAAACAATTGAGCAAAGAAAAATTGACACAAAATTATAAAAATTGTGTACTTCTACAGTCTTATTAAATCAAATATAGTCAGTAAGGTAAAGTTTTGATGTTCCTCGTTCTGCTAAGGAATAATTATAGTTTACAATAGTGTTTAAATAATTAATGCTCATATTTTAGTCCTTCCTTCAGCTGTAGTTTTGGTCTAAGAAGCCCTGCTTTTCTTTCCATACAGTTTTCTCACCAGTCTGGGTTGTCAGAACTTCATTGAGTACTTCACCTCACAAGGCCTCCAGTCTGTCTACCATCTCCAAACCCTTACAATGGAGGTAACTACTCTGAAATTAATCATTTACCTGACACACCTTTATGGATTTGGCTTTATAGAAAAGAAAAAGAAATCAAGCAAAGAGCACAGCACAACAAAAACACTAAACCTGCAATTTGCTTAATAGCTGACGTAAAGTCTCATTGCTTTAAATGTTGTCACTCCCCATAAACACATTTTTATTCAACCACAAGAGGGCACTGTAATTATTCTGCTTTGTGCTTTTGCGTTATTACAATTTTACATTCTTGTCTGTGCCTTCCCCAGGATCTAGGTGCGCTGAAGATACCCGAGCAGTCTCGCCTTGCAATCTGGCGAGGTCTGCAGGACATGAAGCAAGGAGCTGTTCATCAGCTTCCCAACTCCACCCATCACCACGAATACCACGGCCAGCAGCTACTTCGCTCCAGCAGCAACATGGCAGCCTCGGCGATGGCAGCCATCGGGGCCGCAGGCGGGGAGCTGCAACGTCAGCGAGTCATGGAGGCTGTGCACTTTCGTGTCCGCCACACCATCACAATCCCCAACAGGCCTGGCGTTGTGGGGCCATCGGGGATGACCCCAGCTCCTGATGAATGGGCTGACTTTGGTTTTGACATGCCTGACTGCAAAGAGTCCCGAAGCAAGCATTCCATCAAGGAGGAATTCATGGAGAGCGATGTTCACTGAGACTGCACTTTTCTTTTTTTCTTTTTTTTTATGTCAACATAATTAATTGCTTGTTTGTGCTCCATCAGGATGTCTGGTGGTTTCGAAAGTTCTGATCTTTCCCAAAGAATTAACGTCCATTTAAATTGTTGGATTATTCTCAATAGCTTTAAAAATGATTTTCCTCCCAGGATAATTCCACACATGCGAAGTAAATTACAGATATAACCATGACTTTTTAAACAGTATACCTACAACTGTTTTTTTTTTGTTTGTTTTTTTTTTTCCCCGGTCATAATGTTCACATGTAGAAAGCCAGCCACCAGTTTGCAAGTTTTACGGAGTATTTTTATTTGTTTGCATGTAATTTCTTCTCAGCTAAATTATTTATTTTATTTTCAGTTTTTTTCCTAACTTGTACAAATGTATATAGAGTATGTTGTAAATGTTTTGGAATAGATGTGGGTAAGAGTATTTAGATTCTAAATGATGCCGTATGAACCAAATGTTTAGGACTGAATAGTAAGTCAATGCTATGGCTACAATACCACAGTTATGTATTTTTTTTATTAACTATGACAACATGAATAACTTTTAATTGAATATGTTATTCATTATGTTGGCTTCAGCTTTACTTGTGTATATGTTAACAAGTGTTATGGCTTTTACTATTTAATATGCTGTAGAAAATACTGTGCTTGTCCTTTATTTTAGTAACATATCCACAAACAGCAGAAAAAAACAAAGCTTCTGAAACAGTATTATATTCAAATGACTGGATTTTAATTTGTTGTGTAAATAATAAATTAAGAATAAGATCCTTGTTCATCAAGATGGATTTTCAGAGTAGCTTGAAAGTCCTTGCAGCGTAAGGTTGCCATGTGTTGAGTACTGCAAGAATAGCTAGTCTTAAACCATTCTTCAATTATACAAAGACTGAAAACCTTTCCTCAAAGCCCTTTTAGTATACTAAATGAATGCCCAGTTACTCAAGGGAAAAATATTAAGAAGAAAAGAAGATGGCTTAAGACATTTTCAAAGCTTTTTTTATTTGTGTGTGTGTGTCTTTATGGTTCTTTTTTATGACTGCATTCCAGTTTTTGTGTCGATTTCAAACCAACAACAAAAAATTGTTTGATACCATCACATTTATGTGCAGAACTTTGGTCTGCACCAAAATAAAAACCTAATTTACAGCCAATTTCTAAAATCCTTAGTAAATGGCTTCTTTTTGAAGACTCCTCAGTGAGAAACATAATGTTACCTACTCACCACTGCATGGTCTAAGAACAAGCACTTTAATGCTTTAAAGTTAAATGTCCAAATGATCAGTATTAGGTAAATGAAATTTCAAAATGTAAATAAAAATGTTTTGCTTAAATATTCTGATCAAATATCCTTTCTCTTTTGTACTAGTTTTGTAAAGCGATGTAAGATGTTCTTCAGTGTATTTTGCTAAACACAGTGTTTTTCTTTAAATCATCATTTTAAATATTTCCCCTCCTTAATGTCTCTCCTTATTATACTAATAAAGAGTTTCAACTCGCATGTCAAGTTTTCAAATATTTTCTCATTACTGTATATTGAGTGATATTATGCAAATATCCATAATTTTATATATATATAAAAATTCCCCTCTCACCCTCCGTGGGTGGTCTCTTTCATCCTCTGAGCTTGGGTCCTCTACCACAGGCCTGGGAGCTTGAGGGTTCTGCGCAGTATCTTGGCTGTGCCTAGAACTGCACATTTCTGGACTGAGATGTCTGATGTTGTTCCTGGGATCTGTTTGAGCCACTGCTCCAGTTTGGGGGTGACTTCCCCGAGGACCACAGGCACCACTGTGGTCTTCACCTTCCAGGCCTTCTCCAGTTCCTCTCTGAGGCCCTGGTATTTCTCCAGTTTCTCCTTTTTCCTGATGTTGTGGTCACTTGGTATTGCTACAGCCACAACGGCTTTCCTCTGTTCTTTATCCACCACCACAATGTCCGGTTGGTTCGCCATTACCATTATATATATATATATATATATATATGTATATATATATATATATATATATATATATATATATATATATATATATATATATATATATATATATATATATGAGAGAGAGAAATGAATGAAGCAAATTAAGATTTCTTTAAGTTAGGCGACAAGTATATTTGAGTGTTTAACCTGTATTTTACAAGTTAGATACAAGTTATTTAACATTATATAAGTTAAATAATTTAATGCAAGTTAAATACTAATAACTAGGTGGTCATTTTGTGGGTGATAGAATTAGGTGGAAGAAGATAGACCAGGAAAAAATTTCACCAGTAGATATGAATCCTTCCATCAATCATCTATAGCCCCTCGTCCTTGCGGCGTCGCGGGGTGCTGGTGTCCTTTTCCAGCAGTCATTGGGCGACAGGCTGTGTAGAAAGTATGAATGAGCGTTGAAGTCGGTGATTATATGTTATAATGGCCTGCCATACTTGAATGCCCTCTTGTTCGCGGAAGTACTGACGTGTTCACACGAGAAGTGGCTAGTGTAGCTAGCTAGGTAGAGCCGGGTAGTGACTCAGAGGCCATATCAGGTAAGAAATTACTGTCATTGTTGTTTTTCGTTATAATTGCCAGCACCACCGAGCCACAGTAAGGTGGAATACATATGCTGTTCAGACGTAAAAATGTTTCGTTATTATTTGGACATAAACGTGTTCAATAGAGAAAACTGCTTTTCTAAACATGCTAAAAAAAACTAGCTTCGGAACCGCTGGTAACGTAGAAACGGATCACAGGAAGTGAGTTGTCCAGTTTTCACATTCACTGCTGGTATTTGTAGTTCTTAGTAGTCTTTTAACAGGCTCCCACCACGAAACAAGAAGCTGTGATGAACTACACGTACTTTCGAGGTGCTGCAATCACCTTTGCTTAGGAATTGTGGGAAATGTAGGTAGATGACGTTGCTTTCTGAACGATTGTATGTAGCGTAGTCTCTTACAAGAACTACATAACCCATACCGGCTAAAATTTGGACCAAAGGGTAACGTACATTTACATGTCTAGTTAGCTATTTCTAGAGCTAATTTTTAAGCTAAGCTTTAAGCTGTTTCAGATTTATGTCACAAATGAAATGTCATTCACACTTATTCGATGTACATTCCCTGTGAATCTGTTTACATCGACAAAACCCAGCGCTGGTTAGCTTGTAATTAAACAAATCTTTGCTAGCCACAACCAGGAACAGTTTCCCACGGTTTTTCAAATCAGCTTGTATGTTAATGTTAAAATATATTAGTTAAAATAATATATTCTTTAGTTGCTCTGAAAATACTTCTCTCTTGATATTAGTAAACAATATACTACGTAAACGTAAGCTTCAGTAAGGTAGAACTGGTAACTAGCACTAGCAACAGAAGTCATTCTCCATTTATCAGTCGATTAATTTCCTGATTACGTTTTTTAGTATCCATCTATAAACCCATGGTAATACTAAAGATTTTTCTTTAAGTCGTATTTGTTAGACATGGAAGATCGCATTTCACAATCTAGTCTCTCCCACATGTCTGTCTATTGCTAAACTTTAAACTCTCAAGGAATTGGTTACAAGTACTTATAATGGGAATGTTAACAAACTCTTCACAGGAGTTGTATGTCAAAGAAACAATTTATTCTGAGTGAGCATTAAAAGTACCTTCAGACCACACTAAAATCATGTGTTTTAAAACAGTGTTTCCCAACCCTGGTCCTCAAGGCCCACTGTCCTACATGTTTTAGAGGTTTCCCTGCTCAGAAAACGGCTGTTAATCAGTCATCCATTGAAATCAGCTGGGCTGAAGGAAGGAAATACCTAAAACATGCAGGGCAGTGTGCCTTTAGGACCAGGGTTGGGAAACACTGTTTTAAAAGATGAAATTCTGGGGTAATTTATGCCTCTCAGTTTATATTGAAACTTGTGACCTAATATCACCAAATGTGAACGACATGGAATAGTTGTTTGGTTCAGCCGAAAGATCATGTTCTTTATTGTTGAGTATATTTTTACATTTTAAAAAAACTACAGATGTAGTCTGCTGCATCTCTTTTTTTATGCGACATACACCATGATAGTTAAATTTCATTTGCCAATAGAAACTGGACTTTGTGTGAGCTAATCAGTCACTTGATGATGTATCAAAGTGAGATTTTAAATATGGGTACTTGAAAACTTAATGCTAGGTTAGTTATAAAATTCAGCTCCTCTGAAGGTAAATCAAACTTCCATTTTGCTAGAGCAAACTTCAACAGTATTATTAACTGGAACAAAACAAAGTTAAATAATTAATATGTAGGTAAGTTTACATTTTCAACAATTATCAAACCTGCAGCATGCAAGAGCAAATGAAAAGCTGTTTTTGAGGTTGCTATGAGACCAGTAGTATTCATATGAATCACCAATACCTCCAATAATGAAAATGTTTTTCTGGTTTATGGCAGGATGTCAGAAGGGGACAGTGTTGGAGAATCAATCCATGGGAAACCATCTGTAGTTGCTGCCTTTTTCACTGGGGTTGGAACGGTGACTATGATTTAGTTCACACACGTCACTGATATTAACTTAGCGGCATTGTTAATATTTGCTGACAAAAATTCCTTCAATTTTCAACAGGTCTATCAGACATGGCTTGACAAGTCAACACCCTTCTATGCGGTGCGGTGGGCGCTCACTCTACTACTTACTGCAATCTACATGATCAGAGTGTACATACTACAGGTGATTATTATCCCTGTTTTCTCCCAAAATCAGAATGTGCATATCGTGTTGATTAAAAGGAACTCCTATTTCCATACACATATGTATTACCATTAAAACTTTTTTGGAACTTTTACTTGTATATTTTTTTTAAAATACTTTCAAAATCCAGATTCACCTTGACAAAACCTTGATTGCAAAAAACAGCTATGAGAATCTATTTCTCCTGTGCGTCCAGTGATCATCGGTTGGGGTACATTTGATTAACACATTTTCTGTCTTTCTGGGAGTTTTTTATGTTTTGTTCTTGTGTTGCTTTCCAGGGGTGGTATATAGTAACTTACGCTTTGGGAATCTACCACCTCAACCTGTTCATTGCATTTCTGTCGCCAAAAGTGGATCCTTCTTTACTTGATGAAGGCAAGTGGACACTTATATTCATAACATTTTGTTGTGTTGTGTGCTTTTGTACTAAACAACAAAGTATCTGCTAAGTTTATTCAATATCGACTTTTTGCTACTTTCCAATGTGATTTAAATTTATTGTAAAATTGGTTTCAGTATCAATAAGTGCCACAAAGACCCTTTCTATATGCTGTTTGTTGTTTTGGATCCTTGTTAAAGCCTTTGGAAAGCAGAGTGTAACTTATTTCTCTTGTAGATGAGGGCCCATCCCTTCCAACCAAGCAGAACGAGGAGTTCCGCCCTTTCATCAGGAGGTTGCCTGAATTTAAATTCTGGTAAGAGTTCAGCTCTAGGTCTGGCTTTGTGCTGTGATTGCTCAACAGGGATGGGCAAATCACGTTTTATTTTAGAATTATCTGTGTGGCAACAGATTTAATCACACAAAATCTGTTTGGAGGAACATGATGACAGAAGAAACGAGTGAAACTTGAACATGAATAATTTAGACGCTACAAAACTAATTTCAATAGTATATTTAAGAGAGAAACAAGTATGTTATGACTTGGAATCACATGCAGCAACTCTACTGGCGCATCCCCTCCATAATATTTTTGCCTATAAAAGCCGTTTCTATCTAAGTTCTCAAATGTCTTCAGGCTTTAAACATCGAGGGGAGTTAATAAATCTTCCTCTAAACCTGTTTAACTCTCAACACTGCTGGTACTGATCAGCAGTGTCAATTAAGAAAGTGTTAAACTTTGACACACAGTGCATGTTAACTGGGCTGGCAACATGGCATAGATACAGAGATAAATTATTTGATTTGTGTGATTATACTGTGCGACACACTTACTGATGGACATGTGATGCAATCCCTCCAATTTTACTCTTAAGTTTTGGAAAATTAGTCTGGTTTTCTTATAGAATCAGTGAAGAACTATCCATACTGCCACCCCTGGTTAAACACTGGAACTGCTTTGGTGGAAAAAAAATCATGATTGAAGCATATAAGATTTCTCTCATTAAGATTAGATTGGTAGCATACTGTACTTAATTAATGATTTGAATTATCCTTTAGCCACCACACATGGTGTGCTTTAAACTTCAGAGTTTTAAAAGCATTCTGTTCATATCCAGATTAGGTTTGTTGTAAAGTGAAACTTGCGCTAAGCTTCAGCAGCTTTTGCATGAGTCTCCGCTCCACCTGCATCGATGCACCTGCCGTGTTCTTCACCACCATATGTTCTGAACAGAGAATCATAAACATATGAGAGACAGTCTGGTTCCCTAACAGCTGCAGAGAACGTCATCTCTGTAACAGCTTACCTTTAGTGTGAAGCTCAGAAAGATTAATTTGGTACAAGTTTGTAAGCATAAAAATAATATGTCATGACATGATCGTCAAATTAATAAAAACATATTACCTTGAATAAAATTTTCCGCAACACTGTCTTAATGTTAGAAATTTAAAAATTTAACTATTATAAACTTACAAAAGTCTTCTCTTCCTCTGATTTTTGTGACAGGCACTCTGCAACAAAAGGCATCGTCATCGCCATGATTTGCACGTTTTTCGATGCCTTCAACGTTCCAGTGTTCTGGCCAATACTCGTAATGTACTTCATCATGCTGTTTTGCATCACCATGAAGAGGCAGATTAAGGTAAACCACAGCTGGAAAAAACAAAGAGTGTATGAAATTGTTACAGTTGCTTGTTTGGGCTAACGGATGAAATTAACATTTGAAATGACAGAAACAAAGATAACCTTAGTCAATTGTAAGGGTTTTGTGGGCTGGGCAGAAAATATTTTGTATGGCTGAGAAGGACATTATAGCTGAACAACACAGACCTCTGTTGAACATAAAAGCAGAAAAATATATTTGTAAATTTTAAAAAAAGCAAAACATATACCTGTTTAACCTCAGTAAAGTTAACTGTCTTGAAAAAAACACAGTATTAATTCTTTAATATTACAGACAATATTATTTTACAGCTCTTCTTGTGCACAGGATCTTTTAAAATATTGGAGTATATTATGTTTAGATTAACTATTGCTTTGTTTTACAAAAAGTATGCACCTCCATTTTTATGTGACATGAAAACATTTAATCAGAACCTACCTGTCTCTAATTCTCTTTCTTTGCCCTTTTCTCTGCAGCATATGATCAAGTACAGATACCTACCCTTCACACACGGGAAGAGGACATATAAAGGCAAGGAAGACACAGGGAAAACTTTTGCTAGTTAAGAACTCCAACTTACCCTTCGCCTCAGTCTCATTTGAAACGCAGTCATCACAGCTAGAAGGGAGTGATGAAGATTAGAGATTATTTTTTCTTTTTTTTTTTGTAAGCTGGACAGTAACATTGAAACATAATAATAAAAAAAACAATAAAAAATCTTAAGCTTGGATCCATAATTGACAGTGTTGGATGAAGGTATGAGCAGCACGGATCAAAAATAGTCGCTTACCCAAAATGTCTTTTGTTAAAAAAAAAATGCTTTTTTTAAGCAGTACTTAAAACTTAGTTCTGCCAGATGAGTAAATATTCATCAAGTAGAAGCTAATCTAAATTGACATTACAGTAATTTTTCAAACTTTTGGATCTTTCAGTGCCGCATTATCTCCCCATCTTAGTCCGCCAACTTTTAATTCATATGCTGTCCCAACTTATTTGTAACACATTAAGTGGTATATTATTAATCAGTTAAATTTGTTTGCAAAAGAATGTGATTAGGTATGAAATTTGATTTAAAAAAAATCTTAATGATAAATGTTCTGGATCTCAGTATCTGCTGCTCTGCTAAGTGTGTTGGACAAATACTAAATGAAGTTGCCTAGGAGTTTTTAGTGACACTTCATCTGAATATGCATTCATGATGGGCAGAAAAAAAGATAAATGTGTGAATGTCTCACTTCAAATTAATTCAGTGTGATTTCTGAGTGGCTGTTTTGGTTTTAAGTTGGTACATTTTTTTTTTTTTTCCTATTTAGTATAATTTAACTGTTGCATAGCTTATGTATTTAGATATAATATTATTTTACTCATTTTCAGACAGCCCACTCAACATTTATGAATGCATATCTCGTGGACGGTGTTACTGATCTTTATTCTCCTGTAGTCTGCTACCGTGAATCCACTCTCAAATTTATGTTTCTGTTTGCAACATTAAGCCTCAAATTGGAAATTTCAGAAATTTGCATAGTGTCGGACTTATTCCGCATAATGATATTCCAAACCATGTTCTCTCAAAAGTGCACAACCAGTATTAGTTTCTATAGCACATCAGCCGTCTGAGTTAAAATTGAAGTAAATAATTTCCGGAAGGCAGTTTCTCTTTGGAGCATTTTCCCCATGTGCTCCAAAAATGGAGTTTGACTTAGATTTTGTAGACTAGCCGTTGTTGTCCTTTATGATCTGCGTTACCTTAAAAAAAAAAAGCTACGAACAGTCATTCCAAGCAAACTGTTGTTCTCTTTCTTTTGCAGAGGAAACATAGGACAACTGATTGACACCCTTTATTAAAACAAATGGATGAAGTTGGTGGCGATCATACATTTTTTCTATGAACCTTTTGATTTTTTTTTTCCTTTCCTAACAAAGTGCTGGGAATCTGTCAATACTAAACTGATCTACACTGTATGTAGTAAGGGATCAAAACATTTTTCCTGTAAAAAAAAAAAAAAGTTTGTGTTTCAAAGGGTTGTCTGGATTTGTGTATAAACAGTATAAATATATTTTAAAATATAATTTTTGTTTTGAAATCTTTTCTTTTTCATTCATCCACCTTGTTATTTCCCCATATGAAAATCTGTTTCACCTGAAACTGATGAAGGACAAACTGGTTAATTGGGTTCCTGAGCTGAATTTAATGTTTTTCATGGATTGCATGTTATTTTCTTGTGCTACAGTAAAAAAACAACTTGATTTTAAAAATGAAAGTGTAATTTTTTTTTTTTCCCACTCCAAATGCTATTAAAGAGGCTGTGTCCCTTCGGAACAGTACAAAAGTGTCTTGGCTTCATAATGTGGATGGGTTTGGGTAAAATAGTTTAATATGAAGGAATTCTGAGAATGTTTGTAGTAAAATTCTTAAAAATATACATCTTAGCACGTGATATTAGTGAAAAGTTGTTTGATTCAACTAAATATATA
>NW_015114583.1:79088-82604 GCF_001443285.1 Poecilia latipinna
AGGTGCACAAGCAACATAGACCTTAATATTCCTCAGAGGATGGTGAAGCAATTTAAGAGTTTGGAGGAAACAAGTTGAGGATTGCAGGTGTAGTTTGTGCTTCTAAAGCTACCACACATCGATGTATCCAGGATATGGGTTATAAGCTACTTGAGGACTAGAAAAGGCACAAAAACCCCTGAAATTAATCATCCTTATTTTTTGGTCTCATGTAATACTGTAATTTTCTTCTAATCTGAATTTTTGTTGGATGTAATCACTCCATATGTGGCAGATCTCTGAGGTTTTAACTTCATTTGAATTACTGACATAACGCCTTGGGAGTAAACATCCTGTCTGAAAAAGCCCTTGTTCTGTTACGAGGCTTTGTGTAGAAACTCAAGAGAGGCCTTTTTAATTTTATGCATGTTATTTGTATATTGAAAACTGAACTGGCTCAGTTTGTAGATTATTTTTCATGATAGCGTTATCAAACTTGCCCTCGGAGGAGAAGCCGTTACAGAAACCAGGATGTAGCAACGAGCAGAAAAAAACTTTTTTGCATGCTGATTTGTTAATCCTCCTCATCCTACAGTTAGGTGTTTATGAAAGGTTGCTCATCCTAGACTTATGAAAAGTATGCAGGGTAACTCATGAACAGTACCTTCCATGGACATGTAAGAGACAAGCTACAAAAAAGCTTCCACCAGAGTGTCAAACTACAGACATAGAAATGACACAGATTGTTGCTCATCTCTATCTGCTGGGGTGCATCCTGCATTCCCTGCATGAGGCTGATGCAGTGTCAGAATTAGAGCTGGATGGAGATTATTTAATAGGTGGACTTTTCGACATCCATCACGTCAAGGAAAGGCTTCACCGTGACAAACCAGAAACCATTAACTGCTCAAGGTGAGACTTCTAGTCTTTATGTCTTTTTTATTTTCAAGAAGAAATTTAGCAAAGGTTACTTAACTTGCTCAGCACATTTGAAACATTTTGTTAAGCTATAACTGCCCCTCTTATTCTAATGTTAGATTTTCCCAGGATTTTGTTACATCATTTGCTGTTCAACAAAATCCTTGAGGGCATATTTTACAGTTGAGTTCTGCAAAGCTGTCACCTGCCTTCACTTGTTTACTTGCAGAAGAGAGCTAACAACTTCATATCAGGGGAGCAGATGGGTTGTGAAAGCAGGGTCAAGTCTGATGGGGACCATTTCAATATCCAAACTTTTATAGCAATTGATGAAAACATTATTTATTAAACCTTCCTTAACACTCCCAAGCTGTTGGTCCACTGGCTTTAAAGCCAAACAGTCAAAGTTTTGAGCATATTAATAGCACGCTAATACGGTGAATTAAATTGAATAATTACAACATGTTAACTTTAATTTAAACATACTACTTTTATACTCATTTCTTTATTCTATATTTCTTATTTCATACTCTTAGATCAGCAGTTAGATGCACCTTTCTTAACACTGTTATAAAAGCAGAGGAGAAAAGTAAGTTTAGTTTTATTGAGTTGACACAGATACATCTTTTCAAAGAAAGTGTGGTACTGTTGACGGAAAAAGCATCCGCTGTGATTAGCTTGACTTTTTTGATGAGATTTGGTTCCTTTGATATTTCCAGTCTGATCAAGAATTTCCTCCACAGCAACCCCATAAGCAAAAATTTCTAATCTATCTAATCAATCAGAAATGGGTCTGAATCATAAATGTTGCTCTACCCCCATTTTTCTGCTCCCAGTCAACCCTTCATCCTGTCAAGTTACCGGAGGTTTCAGCTGATGAGATTTGCAATAGAGGAGATTAATAACTCTACCAAACTGCTGCCAAATGTGACGCTCGGCTATAAAATATTAGACCTCTGCTCAGACGCACAGAACTTCGCTGGAGTTTTCAACCTCATCTCTGATGGGAGTCTCATCCAGCCTTGGAATGACTCACAGAGGCTCACGTCCAAAATGGTCACAGTGGTCGGCTCTTATACCAGCACAGGGACGCTGAGCGTCGCCCCGCTCTTCATGATGGACTTCTTTCCGATGGTAAGCATGACAGTTGTTTCAAGACTTTCTAAATAACCTGAGAAATGTTCTGTGCATTGATAGAAGCATAGACAAAAAAAAAGCTCAGTGGTAGAATGTTACTTTTACCACTGTCTCCTTCAACAGGTCAGTTATGGAGCTGCCAGTTCCGTCTTTTCAAGGAAAAATAATTTCCCGTCTTTCCTACGAACGGTCCATCCTAATAAAGATGTGATAGAGGTGGTTCTAAGGATATTGCGAGAGTTCAACTGGCGCTGGGTTTCATTCCTTCACATTGATGACGACTACGGCAGAGACGGCCGGGATTTGTTCATTCGGACAATTGAGGACACAGAGATCTGTCTGGCCTACACAAAAGGCCTTGATCAAGACACAGACTACTATAAGGTTTTCCAACAAATTACGTCAATGAAAGTAAACGTCTTGATTGTTTTTGCACCAGAATGGACGGCTGAAGCTCTCGTTGAGGCTGCCATAAAATACAACGTCACCAAGAAGGTGTGGATAGCCGGAGATGCTTGGTCCTTACACAAGGAGCTTCCCAAAAAAGATGGAATCAGGAAAATTGGAACTGTAGTTGGGATAGCTGAGCCAAAAATGACAATTCCAGGTTTCAATGATTTCATCAATGCATTCAGAGCCCAGACTCAACAGGAAAATGGTACGGAAGAAAGGTTTTGCAATCAGTCTTGTAATTGCAGTAATCACACTGCCGCAGACATCATTAATGCAGATCCGTCCTTCAATTTCCCTGTTTACTCTGCTGTGTATTCTGTTGCCCACGCCTTGCACACTGTGCTGCAATGTGAAACTGGCAGGTGCAACAGGAGAATTACAGGAGTTCCCCATATGGTAAGTATATGTACGTATATACATGTCCTGTTTTTTTATATATATATATATAAACTTAATTCCCTTTCCACTTTCTGTCAAGTTTTTTTTTACACTGAATAGTTAAATAAATCAAATATAGTTACATATGAATAAATAAATATTTACATTTTAATAAATGAAAGGAAATAAATAATAAAACTATATTTTATAAATAAATGCAGTTAATTTAAAAATGTATCTGTCCAGAAATATATTTATTAAATCACTGTAGATCTGCTGTTTATGCATTTTGTTAGACTTAAATGTTTCTATTTCTGTTTCTACCAACAGATATTACAAGAGCTGTGGAAGACCAACTTTACACTTCTAAATCAGAGTGTTCAGTTTGATGAGAATGGCGACCCCTCCTTTGGATCGTATGCAATAGTTTTCTGGAACAAAAGTGGGGAAGCAGAGGAGGTTGGCCTTTACCGTTATCACTCGTCTCTACAGTTCATCGTCAACAGGACCAAAATCCAGTGGCATGAAAATGGTTCAGTAAGTAGGTTTTTAAATGTTTCCTGAAAAAAAAAAAAAAAAAAAAAAAATATGCGAAAGGTATATATAAAAAATAATTTATTTTAAATAATATATATTAATTTATAATTATTT
>NW_015114583.1:85716-90137 GCF_001443285.1 Poecilia latipinna
ATGTTTTTAAAATTTTTTTAAAAAAAAAAAAAAAAAAAAAAATATGCGCGAGTGATATATATATATATATATATATATATATATATATATATATATATATATATATCACTTGCGCATGTTGGATTTCCATTTTTAGTGCAGGCAAATGTTCAGAAGGGAAAAAACCCACTATATTTCTAGATGTGAAAGAAGTACACTGGTAATAATAATTATGGTGACAGCTGGACTTATGTGGATATCTGAAAATTACCTCTGCTGAAGCATGACAGTGTTTTTTTATTACATTCTTACAGCTTTAATTGCTTTATGGCTGTCAGACTCATCTCCTCATTGTATGAACACAATATTTACTTTCGTGCCCGATGTATGTCTTGAACAGGTGCCGCAGTCGATTTGCTCCGAAGAATGCGATGCTGGATTTGCAAAAAATCCAGAAGGACTCCACAAATGCTGCTTCAGCTGTACAAAATGCAAAAGTGGAACTTATATCAACAGCACAGGTAAATAATCCTGACATGGAAAAACAACTTCTCATTTTTATTCTTCAATGAAATGCAAAGCAACGCAGAAAAAGAGGAAGGCTACTGACGTCATATTAACTCAAAAAAGCTTTGAACTTAGGAAATAGCTAATTCTGCATCAATGTTAACATTGACAAAAGGGAAACTCTACATTAATTCTCAGATTTACTAAAATGTTTGATAGAATTAACAAATATATATAATGTTAAATACTTTTTAAATATTTTGATATGTGTGCTAGGATCATATTTCATGCATTGAATTGCTTCTAAATAAATCTTTAAATGTAACTGATTATAACTGAGCTTCTAAATCATTTAGCCTCAGTGCAGTCATTACTATAACTTACCAAATATGAAAAGTCCTTTGGGCTAAAGACATTTTGTGCTATAATAATGTTCAACCTTTAACTTTGAAATTTTGAATATACTGACCAAAGGTTTTTTTATATATATATATATTTATATAAAAGGAGTAGTTTTGAATAAACAAATTAAGACTATACTATGATATCTCGGTTAATTTAACCCTTCCTTGCTGACTGTCTATGTACTGTATCGTTACAACAGTAGATCCTTACACCTGCCACAAATGTAGCGACACAGAATGGTCTGAAGCAGGAAGTACTTCATGCTATCGGCGGCAGGAGAGCTACATGCCTTTCTCGCATGGTGGCGCTGTGGTTGTCATGCTTGGAGCTTTGATCTTCATGGGCCTCACCGCAGCCGTATCTGTCCTTTTCTTTATTAATTACAAGACTCCCATTGTCAAGTCTGCCGGAGGACCGATGTGCTTCTTGATTTTAGGCTGTCTTGCTCTGTCCAGTGTTAGTGTGTTCTTTGCCTTTGGTAAACCAACAACAGCTTTTTGTGTCTTGAGGGTTTTACCAATAATATTTTTCTTCACAGTTTGTTTGGCTTGTTTTGTCGTGCGCTCTTTCCAGATTGTTTGCATTTTCAAAATAGCTGTCAGGTTCCCTAACATCCTCAGTTGGTGGTTGAAATACAAAGGACAGTGGTTGGTCATCTGCGTGGCCTGTATCTCTCAGGCAGTCTTACTTATCGTTGGTTTATCCGTTTTTACCTCACATCCTAAAAATGACACACAGAGACATCCAGACATAATCATCCATTACTGTTATAACAATTTCAACGAGGTAATTGGTTCTCTGGTTTTAATTGTGTTACTGATCATTCTTTCTTTTTGTTTTTCCTACATTGGAAAAGACTTGCCAAAAAATTACAATGAGGCTAAATCCATAACTTTCTGCCTCCTGCTGCTGATAATCATCTGGATCATATATGCCACTGTCTACGTGTTGTACGCTGAAGAGTACATCCACTTTATTTATGGAATGGCAGTCCTTTCTAGTCTCTACTCTTTTCTATCCTGGTATTTCCTGCCAAAATGTTTCATCATCATTTTTCAACCTCAAAAAAACACCCAGCAGTACTTCCAAAGTCTCATTCAGAGTTACACAAATATCATTAACCGATAGTCCCTTGACCATCGCCGAGACTTCTGAACACTCTCTTTCTGGTTTGTACTTTTTAATTACCACACGGGAACAGGGTGTTGTACATTTTGCCTTTTGCACGTTGAGGAGCAGCTGATCTGAGGAAACAGAACAGTGTATGATATATAATTAATCTTAATGGAAAACTTTTTTTCTTCTGTTACAGCAAAAATAAGATGTGTTGAAAGAATGCTTCTTCTTTTGTACGTATTTTAACTTATAGTGGTAAATATAGCTCTGTATGAGGTGACAGGTGCATGTTGTATTGCTTCCTGGGAATATACAATGAGATCTTTTATAGTCAGACAGGTAAATACAATGTTTAGCAATGCTAAACATCTAAAACTCGTATTTCCAGAGAGCTTTTAAAACATAAGTGTTTATAACAGTTAATTAATTCTGCATGATATTCAGTCACTTACATTTAAAGCTTGGATACATTTCTAGATTTGTACATGTACTACTTTTCCATTACAATAAATACATTTCATACAACCAAATGTTTTGTAATTTTTCTCTTTCTTTGTCTTGGTTGGTTGTCACGTTTTAAAAGGTTGCTTCATAAACTTCTGTCCAATAAAGGGATTAAGTTATTTCATGGGTTTCATGTGAATGTAGAAAATGAGTCTCATATTCGATTGATCATTAAAAATAGCAATTGATAAAGATACTTAAATACATTTATATGTGTATTTTTAATTCTCATTTTCTTGTCAGTCTGAAATTGAATCAGATTTTTTGTTATTTTACAACTGGTCACTTATTGAGATTAGTTGATTAGTAATCATACTAATACAGTTAAAGAGGGTCAGCAAACTATGGTGGACACAATCAGAGGTAGATGGAGGGTTGAGTTGTCAAAAGAATTTGTATTTAATTATAACTGATACTAAAATCAACAGAAAATTTCAATATATCAGCAACAAATTGAAAGAAAAAAAGGAAGCATAAAAGCGCATTCTCAAAATAACTCATAATAATTACAGAAAAACTGCATATCTTAATTCGTACTTGCAGGGAAAGATCCTTTTTTTGTGACCAGACAGGACATTGTGACTAGACCACCCCATTCTTGCCCCGTCTCATGTCGACCACAGATCTGCATCTTGCCCAGCTTCTCCTCAGGTGATTGGTTTCCGAAATGTTTGAACTAAACAGAGTCCAGTAATAAGTCACAAGTATAGTATAACCCAGGGGTGGGCAACTCCAGATCTCGAGGGCCGGTCTCCTGCAACTTTTAGATGTGTCTCAACTTCAACACACCTGAGTCAAATAATGAGGTCGTTAGCAGGACTCTGGAGAAACCTGACTGCACTGAGGAGGTGATTCAGCTGTTGGGTTCAGGTGTGTTGGACCAGGGAGACGTCTAAGAGTTGCAGGACACTGGCCCTTGAGGACCAGGATTGCCCACCCCTGGTATAACCTCTAATGTAAGATTAGAATCTCACTAATGAAGTGACTCTCCATAACCTTAGAGCTACTTTGGATGACTGAAGTCTCTACCCTGGACCATCCTCCAATTTACAAAGCACCAGTCCCTTAGAAGCAACCTTGTAAGTTGAGTACTGTATGGTTATAAAATCAGACTTAGTTCGGCGGCTGCTGTTTTTTATTCAAAAGACTTTCTTTCCCCAACATTAGACATAAGAGCGTGAGACCTAAATCTCTTTTTCTTTTAAAACTCTTTATTTGTTTAGATAAAAATGGCTCTGCTCAGAAGACCGATTCATGTTGGTGGCACCAGACCTGCACACAGACAATGTGTTGTTTATTGAACAAGTATTTGGCAGCAGCAGATATTTTGCATGCTTATTTGTAACTTATCAAATGTGACAGTCATGTCGCTAGTGCACCTATAGTTTATTAAAATTTTTATGACGGCTTTTTTATGAGAACTCTTCATGAGCCAAGTTCAACCTTCAGTGTAAAACACGAGGCAAATCGGGAAGGAGTTCACAACAGAGTGGTAACCAAAATCGACGACAATGAAAAGGATTTGGGCTCATATTTGTCTGCTGGGATGTTTACTGCAGGCTTTGACTGAGCCTGTCTCAGCCTCAGAGTTTGCTTTGGATGGAGATTTTTTTATTGGAGGACTTTTTGACATTCATGAAGTCAATGATGACATTTCTTGGGACAGACCAGAGACCATCATCTGCTCAAGGTGGGTCATTTTACTTTGATAGATATCTTGACATGATTAAACAAATGAAAAATGGGAGGATTTGGTTTCCTCCTCCTTCAGGAGGAAATCCTGATATTAAGTCCAGACAAGATTTAATATCCAACCTTAATGTTTGACTAAGCAATCCTTTCAGGTGCAATAAAATTTATAGTGCTAAAGTACTAAGTGCCTACATGAACCTAAATATGAATAATAAACT
>NW_015114583.1:93483-96665 GCF_001443285.1 Poecilia latipinna
CTATATCTTTGTCTTTTTTTTCTGTTGACAGCCAACCTTTCATTCTATCAAGTTATCGGAGATTTCAGATGATGAGATTCTCTGTAGAGGAAATCAATAACTCTACAAACTTACTACCAGGTGTAACTCTTGGCTATGAAATATTTGACCACTGCTCAGACAGACAAAATTTCCCTGGTATTTTTAACCTCATCTCTGTTAATGGTTTCATCCAACCTTGGAATGAATCACTGAGGAACTCATCAAAAATGATTGCAGTGGTTGGAACGTATACCAGCACAGCGACGCTGAGTTTTGCTCCTCTGTTCATGACGGATCTCATTCCTCTGGTGAATATCTCAGCTCTCATCAATTGTTCTTAACACTATGTGATATATATATTTATTTTGTTTATTTAAGATCATTTTTTAATGTAATTTTTGAGAAAATGTATGTCCATTTCTCATTAACAGGTCAGTTATGGGGCTTCTAGTTCTGTCTTCTCAAAGAAACTTAATTTCCCATCTTTCTTAAGAACAATACATCCTAACAAAGATGTTATAGATGTTGTTCTGATGATTTTGAAAGAATTCAACTGGCGCTGGGTTTCATTCCTTCACATTGATGATGATTACGGCAGAGACGGCCGGGATTTGTTCATCAACATCATCGAGAAAACAGAGATCTGTCTGGCTTACACAAAAGGCCTTGATACTTACACAAATTACACAAAACTTTTCCAAATTATCAAGACACTCAGGGTTAATGTCATGATTGTTTTTGCACCAGAATGGACGGCTGAAGCCCTCATCAAGGCCGCCATAGAGCACAACGTCACCAACAAAGTGTGGATAGCTGTGGATGCCTGGTCCTTACACAAGAAGCTTCCCAAAGAAGATGGAATCAAAAAAATTGGGACTGTAGTTGGGATTGCTGAGCCATTAATAACAATACCAGGCTTCAGTGATTTTATACATTCTTTTAAAGCCCAGTCTCAACAGGAAGATGCAAATAAAGTAAAGTTCTGCAATCAGGTCTGCAACTGCACCAGTCTGACAGCTGAAGATATCATCAATGCAGACCCATCGTTCTCTTTTTCTGTTCACACTGCTGTGTATGCCATCGCCCATGCTTTACATACTGTCCTGCAATGTGGAGCTGGCAAGTGTAACAGCAACACAAAGGTACAACCACACGTGGTGAGTTTATAATCCATTAAATGACTAATTTAATTCAAATTTTAAAATAGAAAGTATTTTGCTAATTATAAATGTTCTTTTATTTGGTTTTACACAAAAGAAAACATTAATTTGATTAATTCTGATTTACCTGGAGTGAGTAGGATATTCAGTGTAAACAATAAATTTTATGAGTTCAGTTTGAGTAAAGCTGCTAACGACGGTGATTCTGCTAATCTCCTCAGGAGCTCATGTACTACAACGTACTTTTGAAGATGTTTACAGTTTGGGTTCACTCAGTTCTTTTATACCAAACCGTTCAATGTGTGTCGCTACAATTTCAGTTGAATCAACATTCAAATAAAAAAGTAAACAATGTAACCGCACGAGTAGGAGGATTACACACTCACAATGCCAACTTCATGAAGTTGCACCCCAGGGAGCTCCCACTGTTCTCTGGGAATTTATAACTCCTGCACAGTTTCACTTCCTCTATCAACACTACAGTTTACATCAGGGGTGCCGAAAGTCGGTCCTCAAGGGCCGGCATCCTACATGTTTTAGTTCTCTACCTGGTGATAGTAACAACCTTTTTAACTTGTCAATGTTCTTCTTAGGCTTCAAACAAGCCATCATTTGATCCAGGTGCGTTAAATCAGGGAGAGAACTAAAACACGTAGGATGCCGGCCCTCGAGGACCGACTTTGGACACTTCTGGTTTACATGCAGAGCTTCAGTGAGTTAAGGGAGGGGCAGGAAATATTTTTTCCCAAAGGAGCACAAAAGCAACTGTCTGTTAAAAACTAAACCACTGGCTGACACCAGTTTCCCAAGTATGTAGTTGAGCTAAAAATCATTCTTGTCCCTGGTATATATAAGTTAAAAGTACATTTTGCCAACATTTATCTTGTGACATGACTTTTCATTGTTTATTGTGTTTTTGAGATGTGTCTGTCTCATTTCTAATCAGAAACAAACTTTTCAGATAAATGAAAGTAATCTTAAATAAACATCTGCAATGGTAGTCAAATGTCACCCACTGTTCTGACATCATAAAGGTTATGCTTCAAATAGATAATTACCCTTTATGAAAAACATCTATCATAGATAGCCAAGATCTCACACTTGCTGTGTTTAGTCTGATATTTAATTAAATTCAAGTTATAATTCATGATAACAAGTCTGAGTTTGGATTCAACAAAGTGAGCAGACAAACTCTTAAATACATGTCGTCTTTATCAGTCTTTCTTCTCATTGACCTTAGGTTAATTTCTAAGTACCGGAGCAAAGAGTGCCTAACTCACAACACCAGGACATTAAAAAAGACTCTTTAATGCGAGCAAAGGGAACTCAGTCGCAGTCATGAGCTGCTCTTTTGAATTTGCTCTTTCACATAATTGCACTAAAGCACAAGTTCCTTCTCTCCTACTCCATAAAGTGAGACACAGAGCAGAGACAGACAACAGGAATGGGTTTCATCAGGGTATGTGTGTGATGCTTATTTGATATGCAAATATTGCATGTCATCATGTGAGTTGTTGACACTGCCTTCATACACTGCCTTTACACTGCGTAACACACAGCAAAACCACTATCCTTCCAGCTGTTAACCCTTGTGCGTGCGAGGACTGTGGCAAATGATACAAGTTTTAGGTGTGTGGGATCGGTTGGACCCCATTTGTAAACACAAGGGTTATTATTGTCTTTGACAGTTCTCAATTTTGACAGTTTCTGTAATCTCCTTAGATGTTTTTTCTGCTTGATCCCAATGATTTGACCTTTCTTTTACAGAATGTGTCTTTCCCCATGTGTGTTTAAGTAAGGACAAGCTACTGATTACATCAGTTGGGGGTTAAATAATTTGTTGTCAGCTGGAAGCCAGTTGTCCTTGCAGTAACTAGCCAATGGTAAGCTCATACCTATTTGCTCAGTTAAATTCAGGTGGCAACATATACGTCTGCGTATGTTTAAAAGTAACCTGATTTTGTTTTTCCAACTGCAGATGTTAGCAGAGCTACGGAGATC
>NW_015114583.1:98891-109103 GCF_001443285.1 Poecilia latipinna
CAAGGCCGCCATAGAGCACAACGTCACCAACAAAGTGTGGATAGCTGTGGATGCCTGGTCCTTACACAAGAAGCTTCCCAAAGAAGATGGAATCAAAAAAATTGGGACTGTAGTTGGGATTGCTGAGCCATTAATAACAATACCAGGCTTCAGTGATTTTATACATTCTTTTAAAGCCCAGTCTCAACAGGAAGATGCAAATAAAGTAAAGTTCTGCAATCAGGTCTGCAACTGCACCAGTCTGACAGCTGAAGATATCATCAATGCAGACCCATCGTTCTCTTTTTCTGTTCACACTGCTGTGTATGCCATCGCCCATGCTTTACATACTGTCCTGCAATGTGGAGCTGGCAAGTGTAACAGCAACACAAAGGTACAACCACACATGGTGAGATTATACTTCATTAAATGACTAATTTAATTAAAATAAAAAAAATATATATATAGAAAATCTTAAATGTGTATTTCCTTGCCCCATATTCTCCCATTCTCATTGGTTGGCTCCTGGTCAACGTTTCACTGACAATCTAGTTGTCATCTCTGAATATTCAACTAATCATCTTGCAGTCTCACCCTGGCATAGGAATAATAGAAAATATACAAAAACTTCAGGTGAAGACAATGGATGATTAATTGAATTTTAAGTTGAAATTTAAATATCTTAGAAAAGATATATGAAGCAAATAAGAAAAGTGCAGATCTAACACCCACTTTGAATTAAGTCTTAATTAATATCACTTAATTTAAAGTAAAGGTAGTTGGAAATAATTTACTTCTGCGTTTTAAAGTAACCTGATTTTGTTTTTCCAACTGCAGATGTTAGCAGAGCTACGGAGATCAAATTTTACACTCCTGAACGAGAGGATTCAGTTTGACGAGAACGGTGACCCCAAGTACGGATCGTATTCAATAGTTTTCTGGAACCAGAGCGGCGATGCAGAGGAGGTTGGCTCTTACAAGTTCCCCCCTTCTCTCCAGTTCTTCATCAACAAGAGCAAAATCAAGTGGCATGGAAATGGGGAGGTAAATGTTATGCATTTGATTTTCTTGTTACTGCATGGAAGCATGATCTGAAATCATGATATAAAATGCAATGTGAGGAACACATGCGCAGGAAATAGCAAACCACCAAATATCAGTTCATTATGGGAGTAAAATTAAATCCTGTGTGTTTCAGAAGGAAGCGTTAAAAGCGTCAACATAAATTTTCTTGCAGCGAAATAATCTTTTGTTGAAAATTAGACAGAAAGCACACCTTTACCATGAGAATGTTTTAGTGTAACAGATGCAATTTTTAAAAACTTTTTAAGGATTGCTCTTTCTGGCAGATATGGGTAACTAAAATATCTTCTTTTGTTTTAATTTCCAATCTCATAAAAGTCATCTGTCTTACTGAACTAAGCTGGTTCAGAAACAAGTGTATGTTGCATCATAGAGGGAGAGCAGCTTTTAAGGGGTGTGCTCTATGAAACCTAGATGGCTACAAGGCTCCTCAGTCTGACTAATTCACAGGGGGAAGCAGGGTGGGACACCCAAATTAAGGTAATTAGGAACAATATGAATCTTCCTCGATAGGCCAGATTAAACAGAGTTTGCCTCAGTTGTGGACAGGGTAATAACCAACAGACTTAGTGAATTTGTCCCATCGTAACTATGAGAATTAATTTTAGTTTCTTTTGTTTTTATTCTGCTTGATGCTGAACTTGCACAGGTGCCTGTGTCGCTCTGTTCCCAGGAGTGTCCTGAAGGGTTTGCAAAACATCAGGAAGGAACCCAGAAATGCTGCTTCAATTGTACCATTTGTCCAAGAGGAACTTACATTAATAGTACAGGTAAATAAAAATGTTAAACATTTGAGGATGATCCCATTGTTTTAATACATCCGCTTCTCATTTCCCATGTATAAAATATATTTTATTTTACGCACTTGAGTCTAACTCTAACACATTAACACAGAAAATGCTCAGGAGTAAAATATGGTGGCATTTACTGTATGTGTTAAAATCAAACCATTAGAGACATTTTATTAGAACATGCAAAGCTAAATAGTTGCTCTGACTATAGATGTGTTGTTTACAACAGTGGATCCTAACAACTGCATCAGCTGTAAGGAGACGGAGTGGTCTGAAGCAGGAAGTACGTCATGCAGTGAGCGGCTGGTGGAGTACGTTCCTTTCTCACATGGTGGCGCTGTGGTGATCAACCTCGGAGCTTTGATCTTCATGGGTCTCACTGCAGCCATATCTGCTCTTTTTATACACAAATACAAAACACCTGTGGTCAAATCTGCTGGTGGACCAATGTGCTTCCTCATTTTAGCGTGCCTGAGCCTGTCTAGCGTTAGCGTGTTCTTTAACTTTGGTAAGCCCACGCCTGCTTCTTGTGTCTTGAAGTATTTCCCATTTTTGTTCTTCTTTACTATTTGTATTGCATGCTTCTTAGTACGTTCTTTTCAAATTGTTTTCGTGTTTAGAGTAGCTACTGATTACCCCACCTTCCTCAGCTGGTGGAAGAAATGCCATGGGCAGTGGTTGGTCATTATTGTCATATCAGTCGTTCAAGCAAGCTTACTGATTACTGGATATTCCTCGGCCCCCCCAAAGCCTGGCAATATTACACTTCCAGAGACAAAAACAATCACACTTTGTTGTGATCAACATTTTCAAGCTGTGTCTTGTTTCCTGATTTTGTTTTCAATATTGTGCTGTCTTTCCATCATTTTCTCCTATATGGGAAAAGAGCTGCCAAAGAATTACAACGAGGCCAAATCGATAACGTTCTGCCTCCTGTTGCTGATCATAATCTGGATCATATACGCCACAACGCACCTGCTTTACCACACACAGTACACCTCAACTCTTAATGCTCTGGCAATACTTTGCAGCCTCTACTCCTTTATCTTCTGGTATTTCTTGCCAAAGTGTTACATTATTGTTTTTGAACCACAGAAAAACACACGGCAGTATTTCTTAAGTCTTATTCAGAGTTACAGTGAGACATCTTCCTGATAAGTTTTAAGCTTTTCTGTGTTTTGAAACCTGTAAATATTTATTTGTAAATTTGCTTATAAGCAAGTAAAACAGTCCTGATATTTGGCAAAATACAAAGACATGAGCATATTTTGTCTATTAAAATAAGTAATTAATTCACTAAGATATACTTAAATATACAGTACATACTGATATGCTGCAGACACATTTTGATATGTTTTATTTGGTGCATGTATATATGTAGATTTATGTGAATGTGGTTTAATGTAGGGGTTATTGCAGGTGCATATTTATTCATATGTAGTGGCTGTATTACAAGAAGGCATTAAATAATGTAAAAAGTCGTATATTTGGGACAGTTCTGATTGAAAGTATTGAGATGTGATTCTTATGTGTTACTTTGAGTCCTAATGTAAATGTTGTGTATCTTGTTCATTCATTCATAAAATTGTATATTTTACATATGCAAATAGATAATTCATGAACCCCATGGTAAATAAAACATGAATGCCTGATTATGAGATTTTTTAATTGCTGTGTAGCTCTATTTTTGTGGAATAAAAATGTTTATACAAAATTATGTCTGGGTGGATAGATGGATCAATTTATTTCTCTAGTTCCAAATCTCAACAAATGTCATCTCAGTAATTTCCAAGAAAAAAAAAAGCTCCAATTTATGTCAATATATATAAAATCCAATTTCATCCAAATTTCCTTCCAATCAAGTTAATTCATTCCAGTCTGTTCCAATAACACACACTTCAGTTCAATAGCACACTACAGACAATGTTAGTTAATCATATTATGCTTACTGGTACAAAAAAGTCTTATATATAAAATGAAGGCCAAAGTAAATTCCAATATTGCTGCAATGCCCTCTACCTGATGGAGCACAGAATGACAGTGGAGAGAAACCACTTCTTTTTAGCAGGAAGAAACTTTTCAACAGTATTTTTGTAACTGTGTGGGTTTAAAATGACCTAAATGAGATGGAGGGGGGGGAGGGGATACACAGGTCCACAATAGTTTTATATTGAAAAGAAAAATAACACAAAATGCTAAATGGAAACAACATAGTTGTCAATAAATTTCTTTAGAGAAAAAACACAAATGAGTAATACTTAGCCACAGGTACTTTGGCAGATACACATATTTAATGGCAGATATTGTTCCATCAGAGACTTTATTAAGGAATAAGACTCAGATATAGTGACCATCTAAGCACTAAAACAGCTCATATACTATAATAAGGAAAATACACAAATTGTCCTTTCCAATAAATCCAAAACTATTTTAAACAGAAGACTGATCTGAGATAATTCAACCTCATGCGACCCACTGGTTGCTTACATAACAATACCATGGCCCAAACTGATTATATTATTTTTGCATGCTGATTTGTAAATTCTCCTCGTGTCATTAGATGTGCATGTATGCTAGATCATTCATGTCCAGTTACTACAAATGATCAAAACATCTCCACCACCATCAGTGGCTCTTAGTAAAGGCAGAGGGAAAGTCAGTGAGTTCTCATTACGTTTGGCATAAACTAATGATGTGTACCAAACGGGTTCTTGCCATTTTGTGTCTACTGGGCGGATTTTTGCATCACTTAAACGAGGCTGTTACAAGCTCAGAGTTTAGGTTGGATGGAGATTATTTGATTGGGGGACTTTTTGATATTCATCTTGCCAGCAAAGTTCTGAATGGCGACAGACCAGAAACTATCACCTGCTCAAGGTGAGTTTTCTAAACTTGGTTAATGCCTTTCCATCATATCATTTGTGATAACATACTAGATAGCATTATGTGAATATATTACCCTGAAATTTATAGAATTTCAACAAGTTTTTATTTAATAAATTAATGCAATAACAAGTTGTCATTCCAAATATAAATAGGTATTGATGAAAGAGCCAAAAACTGACTGTGTTATCAAATTATTTTCAAGAAATTTGGATTTCTAATTATCTAATCACAGGAAAATGTACATTTTACATTAATTTTTCTTCTTCTGTTTATCATCAGTGGCAATTTCTGGGAAGCAATTGCATATACAGTTGAAACCAGACTTATATAGCATAAATAGGTATATAACCATTTTTATCCTTGATTACATCAGACTAAACATTTTCAGCTTTAGGTCAGTTAAGATAAAAAAAAAATTGAATTTTTTAGGAAAATTACAAACAACAAAAGCTATAACAATAAATCTTTTCAATCTCTGCTAGGGTGACTAGGCTGACTCACTGTGGACTAAAACACCTGGAAGATAATTTGTGATTTTACAATGTTTATCCTGTTTCTGTCCACAGCCACCCATTTATTCTAACAAGTTATCGAAGACTGCAGATCATGAGATTCTCCACCGAGCAAATCAATAACTCCACCAACCTGCTGCCAGGTGTAACTCTTGGCTATGAAATTTTTGACCACTGCTCCGACACGAAGAATTTTCCAGGCATTTTTAAACTCATCTCTGCTGACGGCATCGTCCAGCCTTGGGACCAGTCAAATGTGAACGTCTCTAAAGTGATCGCAGTAGTTGGAACTTACACAAGCACAGAAACACTGACTGTGGCGCCGCTCTTCATGACGAATCTGATTCCTATGGTAAACCAAAAACTGAGATAGGCTGGTCGATAGGTTTTCTATTCCATTTCATGTCATATAATAATACCAGAAGGTTGTCTTGAAAAAATAATCCATGTGTAAATTATTTTTCTTTAACAGGTCACCTATGCAGCTGCTAGTTCTGTCTTATCGGAAAAAACATATTTTCCTTCTTTTTTGCGAACAGTCCACCCCAACAAACACATCATAGAAGTTTTCTTTTACGTTTTGCAAAAATTCAACTGGCGCTGGGTTTCATTCCTGTACACTGATGGTGACTATGGAAAGGATGGCTTGGACTTGTTTCAAAATATGATCAAAGATACGGAGATCTGCCTGGCATACACCAAAAGCCTTGATGAAAACACAGATTATCCTCCGATGTTCCAGCAACTAGAGGCACAGAGGGTAAACGTAATCATCGCTTTCACCCTGGAATGGACGGCTGAAGATCTCATTAAGGGAGCCATAAAACATAATTTCACCAACAAAGTGTGGATAGCAGGGGATGGATGGTCTTTACACCAAAAGCTGCGAAGGGAGAAAGGAATCAGAAAGATCGGAACCGTGCTTGGAGTTGCTGAGCCAGTAATCACAATACCAGGTTTCAGTGATTTCATCCACTCTTCAAAAACCCTGTGTCAGACTGAAAACCCAGAGCAAGGAAGATTTTGCAATCAGATTTCAAACTGCAACAACCTAACTGCTGAAGACGTCATTAATGCAGATCCATCGTTCTCTTTCTCGGTTTACGCTGCCGTATATTCCATAGCCAAAGCTTTACATGCTGTGTTGCAATGTGGAGACGGAAGGTGTAACAGAACAATACCTGTGAAACCACATATGGTTAGTATGCAGATGTTTGTTTATTCTTTTTCTGTGCAATCTACTTCTCACTGTATGTGACATGGGAAAAAAGGTGAAAAACTGGCAAGGTGTAAATACTTTTGCGAGGCAGTATATTGCAGATGTTAGCTCTATTGCTGTAGCTACATGTCATGAAATTCAAAAAGAATATCTGCCTGGTATACGATCAGCTGCTGTTTTTAAACACGGATCCATAATCTCACAGTTATTAAGTACAAAGAACTAAAGCACTATTCATTTTGCTATTGTGACTGAAATGTGTCAATCCCGCACCTTCAATGCAAACAAGAAATCAACATTTTGTTTACCATGACAGGTTCTGGCAGCACTTAGGAAGTCCAACTTTACCCTACTAAATCAGAGAATTCAGTTTGACAAGAATGGTGACCCCAAGTTTGGATCGTATTCGATATTTTACTGGAATCAGATCGGAGAGACGGAGGAGGTTGGCGTTTATCATTTTGAATCATTTTTTCACATCAACAGAACTAAGATCCAGTGGCATGGAAATGGAGAGGTAACTATTTTTACCACATTTGAGGGTTTTTTTTCCCTGCTATTTTAAACGTGAAGATGAATTTAAATATTTGCAGAGACTGAAACTGTAAGAGACAAACATGTTAAGTGCCTACAAGTGTAAATATATAAAGGTTAGGTCATAATTTAGGGCATTTGATAGATAATTTTGATAGATACATTTTTAGATAGTTCTATATTTGCATTCTCTTAAATTATCCAAATTCTTTTCCATCTTTACCCTTCTCCTAAATGTAGATTATTCAACATGGTTGCATGGAATAAAACACTGTTGAACTTTTTTCTCACTGGAATTTAATTTATATCTAAATGGTTTTAGGTCAGTTGGGAATCTAAAATAACTTTTTAAAATTAAGTTCCAGAAGAATGAGAGAATTGTTTAGAGCTTTTATTCTAACTATTTTCAAATTTAAAAGTTAAATACAGTCCCTCAGTATTTGGTTAAACCTTTTGAGTATTATTTCATGAGCTTTTACAAGAGTTTGCTGGAATTGTTGGTCAATTCCTTCAGACAGAACCAATGTAAATAAGTCCAGTTTGTTGTTCTTTTAACTCCCACACAAACCCTTGCCACACATTTAATGTGAGATTGAGATGAGGGCCCTGTTTGGTATCTGCAAGTTATTGTTGTCCTTAAGACACTTCGAAACAAATTTGATGGTTTGTTTTGGGCCATTTTAGGACTTTATTAACTTAGCTCAGTCAGGCATGTAAATATTAAACTAAAGGATAACGCAGACTTGTTGGGATATTCAATTATCTTCCTGATTTCTTTGGATTTTTATTCTATATCACACAAAGAAGGAGTGTGTTTGATTTCTACATCCTCAGGTGTGCCTCTAATTATTTCAAATATGGTGGATTGACCTACCAGAATCTTACAAAGATTGACCTTTCCGTCTAGTTTAAAAGCATGGCAATGCTAGTGAAATGAAAATAAATACATAAACAAATAAGTGAATAAATTCTATGAAAAAAACCTTAATTCTCGTCAACCTGGCATTCAACAAACACAAATACGTTTGGAAATCCTGGCTGCATTATGTGGAAAAATCAGTATTATCTAAACATCTGGTTTCCACAGGTTCCTTCCTCGTTTTGTTCCAAAGAATGTCCAGCAGGATTTTCTAAAACACAAGAAGGAATCTACAAATGCTGTTTCAATTGCACAATCTGCCCAAGTGGAACTTATATCAA
Source organism: Poecilia latipinna (assembly GCF_001443285.1). Classification (NCBI taxonomy): domain Eukaryota; kingdom Metazoa; phylum Chordata; class Actinopteri; order Cyprinodontiformes; family Poeciliidae; genus Poecilia; species Poecilia latipinna. The sequence continues at coordinate 107,096 of NW_015114583.1, forward strand.
CACTACAGGTAATTAATTATATTTTTACAGAAAATAGGGAAATGTGTAAAGGTGATGTTTTGAATTTTCCTAAGAATATTTCTCTTCTTCAGCACTTCGTCATCCTTTAACATGAACCTTTAACAGAGTTAAATATATTTTCCATTGTTGTAAAAAAACAGAGGACCCCTACAACTGCATCAGCTGTAAGGAGACGGAGTGGTCTGACCCAGGAAGTACGCTGTGCAGACTGCGCCTGGTGGAGTTCATACCGTTCACAGACAGCGGCGCCATAGTGATCGTCATGGGAACCTGCACCTTGATGGGCCTCACAGTTGCTATATCTGTTCTCTTTGCTATCAACTACAACACTCCTGTTGTCAGATCTGCTGGAGGACCGATGTGCTTCCTGATTTTAGGCTGCCTCGCTCTGTGCAGTGTCAGTGTGTTCTTTTACTTCGGCAAACCCACAAGTGCTTCGTGTGTATTTAGGTTTTTGCCGTTTCTGTTGTTCTTCACCGTTTGTCTGGCAGGTTTTGTTGTGCGCTCTTTTCAGATTGTTTGTATTTTCAAAATCGCAGCTAAATTCCCCAAACTCCTCAACTGGTGGATGAAATACCACGGACAGTGGTTGGTCATCAGTGTGGCCTTTGTCACACAGGCTGTTCTGCTTTTAATCAGTTATTCCATAACCCCTCCCAAGCCTTACAGTGATCGATTGTTATATTTGGACAAAACCATTCTAGGTTGTGACATTGATCTAAAATCGATGTCTGGCCCTGTGATTTTTCTGACGTTATTATGCTGCCTCTGCTTTATTTTTTCCTACATGGCAAAAGACCTCCCCAAAAATTACAATGAAGCCAAATCCATAACCTTCTGCCTGATGCTGCTGGTCCTCACCTGGATCATCTTTGCCACTTCAAGCATACTTTACCGGGGGAAATATGTCTCATCATTTAACGCATTGGCAGTGCTGTCCAGTCTTTATTCTTTTCTGGTGTGGTATTTCTTTCCAAAATGTTACATTATTATGTTTCATCCTAACAAAAACACACAACAACACTTCCAATGTCTGATTCAAAATTATACCAAAACAATTAGCCAGTAGTTCTCTATAAACGTGTTTCTATGTAGGAGACATCAGGACCGTGTTAGTTGGCTATGTCAGAATATCTTAGCTTTTGGCTTTTTATTAATATCATCTCAGGAGAAAACTTTATGATTTATGTTTAAAGTTCTATTAATAATTTTTCTTGTAAATTCTGGTTGAGGATTATGTGAATTAGTGTTTAGGAAATATTAAATTACAATCTCTATTTGTAGCCATGAGAAAATAATGACTTTCTTAAATACATATTTTAAACTCACCTTATGTGACACTGTTCTTTTTAATTAGACTGTTGTCTGATCTTAAAAACTGTAACCTTTCTTGATTTCTTTAGTTATTCAACTTCCATGTATCAGCTTTCCAAAACAGTGATTTTATCTGTGTTTCTTATGTTTTAACCTGTCTACAAGTAAGAATTTCCCTACAGGGTCAATAATAGATTGACCCTGATACCGTGCTGAGGCTGAAGCTCTTTGTTGCTGCTCGCTGCCATCCATAGAGTTGTTGGAAATAGTCCTCTCTCAGTGTGGCAAAAGGATTAGTCATGCAAAGCTCATTTGAAAGAGGATGTAGCTTTTCACCATAAGCCAACATTATCTGGTTGAATGAATCAAGTCATTTGTATGAATTTGCTTGTAACCTCATGCAGCAGCAACATCACGTCATGGACAACTCATCCATGAAGGATGGATGGATCCATCCATCCATCCTTCTATCCATCTGTTCAGGTTGCCAGTCAATACAGTCAGTCTAGTTCAGCCAATCGCCTACCACAATTTTGGACTTTGGGAGGACATCAGAGTACCTAAAGAGGCTAAGTGAGAACTTTCAAGCTCATCCAGCCCTGTAAAGCCTTTACACCAAATAAAAACTTTATACTTTATATATATATATATATATATATATATATATATATAA
>NW_015114583.1:114031-131286 GCF_001443285.1 Poecilia latipinna
CTGAATCGAAAAGGTAACGGCTTCAGGTGGAGGTTTTCAGTAGAAACCTCCACTTAAAGCATCATCCTGACTGGAAATACAGGGGTTGTCAACATTGGAGGCAATCTGAATGCAGAGAGATTTTGAGATGAGATTCTGCAACCTGCAGCAATCCCGTACCTCCATAGTGTGAGACCAAGAGCTATCCTTCAAGGTGACAACACTGTCCCACACAGGCCCGAGACTACAGCCATAACTTATGAAAGGAGAACTGCTAACAGTCCTGACCAGAACCTCATTAAACACTGTCTGGATAATCTTGAAGGTCCAGTTTGTGTCAGAGGGACTGGCCTATCCAAACTCACATTCTTCAACAAGCTATCAATAAATGCTTGTTGAAGAATGGGATGACATCCCACAGCAATGTGACTAGTTGCCAGTATGAGAAAGTGTCACGTTGCCTTGGTTGTATTGTTATTATTTTTGTTTGTTTTAGGCTTATGAGGAAAGTTTGGTGTCTTCGGTACTTATTTTCGTTCCTGTATTAATAAGACAAGCATCAACACTCTAACCAATGATATTCTTGCCTCTTTTTTCTGTATTGCTATGACCTAGTTCTCCCATCATTAAGACAGCTGGCATTGTAAGAATGAATTGATGTTTTACTTCTTAGATTTCTTCTCGGCTAAATGAATTCATATCCAGATACTCAGAACAACACATAAGGAAATTTGGTGTATTTTACCACAATGTAAAATTGCATTTGGATTGATTCACCATAGAGGTGGTGGACTCAGTGGCTTATGGTGGTTGTTTACATTATGGAAGCATGGCAGAAGTGGATTATGTTTGCATGCTGATATGTAAATTCTCCTTTTACCATCAGCCATGCATTTATGACACCTCATTTATCTCCAGCTCTTGGATCACTGTGGCTCTGTCCCCAGCAGTGACTCTTGGAAAAGTTACTGATGTTTTCATGCTGAAAGAGGCATACTGTAATTATGAAAGCTAAGCAGGCGGTTCCTCGTCTGCTGGGATGTCTTCTGCCTCTCCTGATTGATGTAATCACTGCCTCAGAGTTCGAGTTGGATGGGGATTATTTGATCGGGGGTCTTTTTGATATTCATCACGTCAGTGGAGCATATCGTCATTACAAACCAGAAACCATTGCCTGCTCAAGGTAGGTTTAATAATCTTGGCTCTGATTTTAGATGCAATCAACCTTCCCTCTGAAATTTTACTCTGATTCTTCTTCCTTTGTTGACAGCGAACGATTAATCCTGTCAAGTTATCGGAGGTTTCAGGTGATGAGATTTTCCATTGATGAAATCAATAACTCCACTGATCTGCTGCCAAATGTAACTCTGGGTTATGAAATATTTGACCACTGCTCAGACATACAGAATTTTCCTGGCATTTTCAACCTTATCTCTGAAAATAATGTCATTTACCCATGGGATGAGTTGAGCAGCAACGTTTCTAAAGTGATTGCAGTGGTTGGGACCTATACAAGCACAGAGACTCTGTCGGTGGCCCCACTCTTCATGATGGATCTTATTCCTATGGTAAGTCTTCATACTATTGGCTTTAACTAAGAAAAAAAAACATAAAACTGCCTGACGAGATGTACGTTTGAGAAAAAAAATATTTTTTTTCGGAAAACAGGTCAGTTACGGGGCTGCTAGCTCTGTCTTCTCAAGAAAACAGAACTTCCCATCCTTCTTGCGAACCGTCCATCCCAATAAAGATGTCATTGAAGTGGTTTATAAAATTCTGCAGAACTTCAACTGGCGCTGGGTTGCATTCCTTTACAGTGATGGTGATTATGGAAAAGACGGCTTGGACTTGTTCTTGAAGAAGATAAAGGACACCGAGATCTGCTTGGCATACACCAAAAGCCTCAACAGCAATACAGATTATCCTCTCTTATTCAGACAGCTAGAGGCACAAAGAGTGAATATCATCATTGTTTTTGCTCCTGAATGGACTGCCGAAGCTCTCATTAAAGGAGCCATAAAGGAAAACGTGACCAACAAAGTGTGGATAGCAGGGGATGCTTGGTCCTTACACCAGGAGCTCCCCAAAGAAAATGGAATCAGAAATATTGGAACTGTCCTTGGGGTAGCTGAGCCAAAAATGGCCATACCCGGTTTCAATTACTTCATCTATTCCTCCGCAGCACGGCCTCAGCATGATAACAAAGATGAGCAAAAATTTTGTAATCAGATTTGTGAGTGTCCCAATGTAACCGCTGCAGATGTAATCAACGCAGACCCTTCCTTCAACTTTCCTGTTTACTCTGCTGTCTATGCCGTTGCACATGCTTTACACAATGTCTTGCAATGTGGGTCCGGCAGGTGTAATAAAGATATATCAGTGCAACCATACATGGTAAGTATGCAGAAAACATACAACAGTATTTTAAAAAATTTTTTTATCATCTGGCAGTTTTTATGGTTTTGGAAGTCCTTTGAAAGAGACAAAGTGTCGATGTTTATTTTTCTGGATAAATACAGTCATTCAAAATACACACACTTTCTGTCAGTGCAAGATTATCCCCAAGGATAATTATGTTGACAAATGTACTAAAAATAATTCATCAGTATGTCAGGATATTGGACTTTGGAAAATAGATCAGGCCTCTTGAACTTGTTTTGTCATATTAAAACAACAAACCTCTACATTTGTTGTTGCTTTTTTTTTTTTTTTTTTTTTTAGGAAAACCAGTCCAAATTTATTCTAGAAAAATGCTTTTGTTAGAAGTATATCTCTTGATGTTACTGGTTGTTAAATCCTAGAATGAAAACTATATATCTAAAACTATATACTAAATTCATGTTCTGCAATCGTTGCACTTTTTGGATACAATAAGTGTAAAAGAGTCAATCCAAGAATAATTAAGGTGTCATTCAAATCACACCGTATCTAAACTCTTGTACTTTGAATTCACCTCATTTATCCCACACTTTAAATACCAAGGTAGAGCAATGATTGCATCCAAACTTTGCTTGTCAAATGCAGGTTTTAACAGCACTGAGGAAATCCAACTTTGTACTTTTAAACGAGAGCGTTCAGTTTGACGAGAATGGGGACCCCATGTTCGGATCTTATTCAATCGTTTTCTGGAACCAAAGTGGTGAGGCAGAGGAGGTCGGGTTTCACAGGTTTCACCCATTTCTCCATTTCTTCGTCAACAGCACCAAGATCCAGTGGCATTCTGACGGGAAGGTAACCTCGGCTTTTCAAATCAAAAATTGAAGCCCTACTACCAGCATTACACTTGGCTGGATGTAGAGCCGCACCGGAATGTAAATAATATTGTGAACAAAAATGAAACACCATCCCTAAAAGGGAAAGCCATAGTATAGTGTGTATCCTGTTTTCATTTCAATCCAACTAAATAATGGAAAAATATATAAATTGTTCCATTCACATCTCTACTCTATGCATAAATAACCCACCTCCTACTCCTTTTCTTTGTTAATATGCACAGGAACCAGTGTCATTTTGTTCCAAAGAATGTCCTGAAGGGTATTCAAAAGCACAAGAGGGAATCCACAAATGTTGTTTCAAATGTAAAATCTGCCCAGATGGGACTTACATCAACACTACAGGTAAAAGCTTCTACTTGATACTTTTATGAAAAAGAGTAAGTTGACGAATCTTTGCGTGCTATTCAAAAAATGCCTGACATTTGACGGGTTTTCGGTGTTAGTTCTCATATTAACAACAGGTAAGATAAACTGCAGTAGATTTTTCAGCCTAGAAACATTTGAATTCTCTTTGATATTCATAAAGTATTTTTTAACAGCATTGAAAGAAAGATGTTGTATATATTTAAACTGCAAATATATATTTATAGTTTTTCTTCAGCCCTGTTGACCATGTGGTTTTATTTTGTGTACTTCAGAGGACCCCTACAACTGCATCAGCTGTAAGGAGACGGAGTGGTCTGACCCAGGAAGTACGCTGTGCAGACTGCGCCTGGTGGAGTTCATACCGTTCACAGACAGTGGCGCCATAGTGATCATGTCCGGAGCCTCCACCTTCGTGGGCCTCACGGTAGCCATGTCTGTTCTCTTCGCCTTCAACTACAACACGCCTGTTGTCAGATCTGCTGGAGGACCGATGTGCTTCCTGATTTTAGGCTGCCTCACTCTGTGCAGTGTCAGTGTGTTCTTTTACTTCGACAAACCCACGATCCCATCTTGTGTGTTAAGGTTTTTGCCCTTTCTGTTGTTCTTCACCGTTTGTCTGGCATGTTTCGTTGTGCGCTCTTTTCAGATCATTTGCATTTTCAAAATCGCAGCTAAATTCCCCAAACTCCTCAACTGGTGGATGAAATACCACGGACAGTGGTTGGTCATCAGTGTGGCCTTTGTCACACAGGCTGTCTTGCTTATCATTGGCTATTCTGTTGCTCCCCCAAAGCCTTACAGGGATATGTTTTCATACACAGAACTAATAATACTCGGTTGTGACCTTAACCTCAAAGCGATATCTGGTTCTGTTTCTTTACTCGTCTCACTGTGCTCCCTTTGCTTCATTTTCTCCTACATGGGAAAAGACCTGCCAAAGAATTACAACGAAGCCAAAGCCATAACCTTCTGCCTGCTGCTGCTGATCCTCACCTGGATTGTCCTCACCACTACGACCATGCTTTACCATGGAAAGCACATTCACACGTTTACCGCCCTGGCAGTGCTGTCAAGTCTCTACTCATTTCTGTTATGGTATTTTTTTCCAAAATGCTACATTATTATTTTTCAACCTCATAAAAACACTCAGCAGCACTTCCAGGGTCTCATCCAGAACTACACGAAAACAGTTAGCCAGTAGTCGACTTCTTGTGTGTTCTGCTTTAGACAGTAGCTGATGATTGATTTGCAGAAATTTCCTTCAGTGACCTGATACTGTCATAATCTTTCTTTTGCAAACACTTTGGATAAGTGGGTGAGACGATTGGAAAACGTAAAGCCAATCTTAAAATGTATTTGAAGAATTGTTCCAGCTGATAAATATCTCGTTTGCTGACTTTGATTTTGTTTTACATATTTAAATATATACCAATAAATACCTATGTGATAATTATAGTATTCATTAGATTTTTGATCTTACGTTAGTATTTTTTCACCTCTCTACTCTTAAAATGTATATATATAAATCTATAAAATGTGCCAGTTTGTAAAAACCTCAGAACACTCTGTAGTGAACCAAATGTACTAATAATCTATGTACTATTTCTGTGTTGTTCCCATGTTTAATCCCTGTAAACATGATTTAATAAAATGTATAGTAGGTTCGTTTTGTTGGTTATGTAATTTTTCATGTTCCGCTAATAGAAGGCAAAAATGTCACCTCTGTTTTGAACAATCTTATAAATCACAGAGTGAGAAGCACTTACAATTAAAATATTCTCATCCTCTCTATTCTCTGGAAGCTGCTCTTTTGTTTTTTTACTCAGTAGGTCAAATGACTTCACAAAGAAAAAGCAGATCATACTTTTCAAACGATTAACCATGAAAAACAATCCATTCTTAAAATGAATTCAGGCGAACTGCATAGCTGAGATCTTGGCACACTTCTTTTAGTTTATGCATAAGCAAAGGAATTGGTAAACAACCACAATAACTCAGCAGGTTTTGACAACGGACTGATGGATTTGCCATGTTTATGAGCTGAAGAGGGTAATCAGAAGTATGTTGTTGTGGTTTTACATGTATATAAATTTTGTTATCTCAGCCACAATCATCAATCATTATCAATGCTAAGCATCACTAACAATTTGTGGGCATTTCCTTCTTGAAAAGAAAATATTTTTTTAAACTCTGTTAGCAACTTACTACACATTGAGGGGGGTTATTATCTAAAATTGACATCCTTTAAAGCTTTATGTCATTTTATAATGTTATTCCTTCATCAGAAATTCACCTGGAGTGTTGAGTTGATTATTTCATGCATGTTAGAAGAATCCTTGAATCTACCCTGGCAATCACTCAGGGTGCCTAAAAGCTTGCTCCCACAATGTGGTGAATATTTCTACCCAGCCTCACAGAGCAGCCCTCCCCCATGGCTCCCCCACTGAGCTCCCCTAGACTAGCGGCTGCAATAATTAGTGAACATTTGGTGGAAATGTGTATTTGCTCAGCTTACCATACACACTACTTCTCAGTAAAAGCTCACAAGAATGGTTCCAAATGCTAAAGGTGGGGATGTTGAAAATAATAAGAGCTTGTTAAAGAGACAGAGGCCAAATTTCAAGGTGTCAGAATTACAGAGACGTTTCCTTCAAGCTACGTTTGAAATATATACAGCATTTTTATGACAGCTGAAGGTAACATAGTTACTGGACTGTGTGATATAATGGCACTATGTGTAGCATGACATTAAAGACTAAAGATCATATTTTTTGATTAATAAAACACTGACATAGCAGTGAGCTTATTTATTCTAATGGCAACATTATAAAAATTTATTTAAAAGAGAAAAAAACTAAACTCATCTGATTTTATCATAATTAGAAACAAAGTCAATTCTAGTTATTAGTATAAACATGTGACCTCAGGTATTTTAGCTCCAAAAGAGTCTAAAGTATTTAACTCCCCATTGTCCTCCATTTACACCTTTTGTCAAAACCTATAAATCACCCTTTTACCTCTGTCTCATTGCATTTTTGTTTTTTACAAACAGGATGACGTAAATTCAAACTTTAATAGACTCCTGCTCCTGTTTTTTTGCAAACTACCACTGCCTCCCACAGAGGTCTTGCAAATGATCTGTGTGGCCAAAGATGAAGTCAAGCAAAGCTCATTTGTAAGAGGATGTAGCATTTTACCATAAGCTAAAGACACCTGGACGACCTAGTCAAATCATTCGAGTTCATTTGCCTTCAACCACTTACGGACTTTGATCAGCAGTTTTATTGTTCTCATTCACATCTGATCCTTATGTGAAATTCATCCTAAATTTAAACACTTCGTGATACTGCTGAAAGTTTTGCATGTTCACAAATATGTTGCAAGTTTGTTAGAGTTTAAAAAAAAAACTTTCAGTGTTTTACCTGTTTAACAACAACAAAGCAAAATCTGTAAGCATGACTTCAGACTTTTTCAGTTTAACCACATTAAACATATGTGTCCAATATTCAATTGCTTTTGTATTCCAGCAAGTTGTAATAAAGTGTTGTTTTTTTGTTTGTTTGTTTTTTTTTGGGGGGGGGGTTTCCACAGCACACAGGCCCAATATTTTAAGTGGCAAATCTTGGATGTTCCAGTTGAGGTATTAAAGTTATCTAAATTATACTAAGCCCGGGATCTGATTAAAAAAATTAAAACAGGATGACCTTTTTGACAGTGACTTCCAACTTGCTTCTGAAGAAATAGAACAATCCTGAACTACGGGGATTTTCTTTGCATGCTCATTTGTTAACTGTCCACCAATCATTTCAAGATATGTACATATGATATGTGAAGCCATGCATAAAAAAAGTCCATGGAAATGCAACATTAGAGGATTGCCCTTCCAAGAGATTCAATTCCTCGTTTAAAGCAGAGCCTGACTAATGTCTCCCACTGACACTGTAAATCTTAAATGTATTAGGATGACATATTTTCTTTTTTCAGCAGATTTTCTCTTAATTTTTCAGCTTTTGCTGAGGCTGTGTGCTGCCACAGCCTCAGAGTTTCATCTGGATGGTGACTATTTAATTGGGGGACTCTTTGATATTCATCATGTCGATTTTTCAGTTCATCCCAGACCAGAAGCCATCGACTGCTCCAGGTAAGTTTCACAAAAAATGTAACATTTTTACTTATTTTTACACAAGTCATATCAGCCATCTCACTGTAACTTTGTTCCACACTAATTGCGCAGAGAATAATTAACTTTTCATGGAATATTTCCAGCCATTCAGAAAACTAAAACAAACAACAAAGAAAACCTATTTTCTCTGTTTGCAGTCAAATCTTCTCTTTGTCAAGTTACCGGAGGTTTCAAATTATGAGATTCTCGGTGGAGCAAGTCAATAATTCCACCAACCTGCTTCCAGATGTCTCTCTTGGCTATGACATATTTGACCAATGCTCGGACACAAAGAACTTCCCAGGAATTTTCAATCTCATATCAGAAAATGGCATGGTCCGGCCGTGGAGAAATTCGCCTGAGAATCTCTCCAAAAGTCCCAACGTGATTGCTCTGATCGGCCCGTTCACCAGCACCAACACCTTGGCTGTAGCCCCGCTGTTTATGTCCTACTTAATCCCGATGGTAGGCTTTACTTTATTATTGCTGTATAAAATAAACAATGCCAACCAACAGTTTGAATGTGTAGTTTGTGAATGTATTGTCACAAAAACTGTGTGAGTTATTATTCTTTCTACAGGTGAGCTACGGCGCTGCCAGCTCTGCCTTCTCTCAAAAAGTCAGATTTCCATCGTTTCTCCGGACAGTGCCTTCCAACAAAGAAATCATAGATGTCATGGTTAACATCTTAGTGCACTTCGACTGGCGCTGGGTTGCTTTCCTTTACAGCGACAATGATTTTGGCACTGACGGACTGGAGCTTTTCAGAAAAGCGATTAAGGAGACCGACACCTGCCTGGCCTACGCCAAAGGCCTCAACGAAAATACGGGGCACGCTCAAATGTTCAAACAACTGGATGAGCTGAATTTAAACACCATCATTGTTTTCTCCACCGATTTGGATGCCGAAGCTCTCGTTGAGGCAGCAGTACGACTGAATGTCAGTGACAAGGTGTGGATAGCAGGGGACACCTGGTCTTTGAACAAAAGGCTCCTCAGGTTGGAAGGGATCGAAAACATTGGAACTGTACTTGGGGTGGCTCAGTCGGTGTTGCCAATTCCTGGTTTTGACGATTTTATTTACTCTACCAAATGCCAGATGGCCAAAGAACAGAAGTTTTGTAATCAGTACTGCAACTGCAGCAACCTAATCCCAGACGACATCATTTCCATGGATCCGTCCTTTTCATTTCCTGTTTATTCTGCTGTGTTTGCCATTGCTCACGCCTTACACAATGTACTGCAGTGTGGAGCTAATAAATGCAACCGTGACACTGAAGTCCAGCCATATATGGTAAGGAAGTAAGTCAATAAGAAAGGTTTAATTTATTAATTTAAGCTTTATTTGGTTTTAATTTAAAAGAGACTTCTGCATGGTTTAGCATTCGTACAAACGCATACTTGGAATAATTTTTCTTATAGAATAGCGCTTTGCATTCAAAAAGTCAATGTGTTGATTTTTTTTTTTGCACTGCTTTCTCAAATCTAAGGCGATTTTTACTAAAAAAAAAATTTAAACCGTGGATTAACACTTTGTTCTGATATCCACTGTAGGTTTTGGACCAGTTGAGGAAGTCAAATTTTACACTCTTGAATGTGAGAGTTGGGTTTAATGACGATGGGGAGCCCATTTTTGGGTCGTACTCCATAGTTTTCTGGAACCGCAGCAGCAGTGCAGAGGAGATCGGCTTATATACGTTCTTCCCATCCGTCAGTTTCTCCATCAACAGCACCAAGATTGAGTGGTTCACAAATCACCAGGTAAAGTTGAGGGTTTTTTATTAATACATTGTATTATCGTTCCACTCCAAGGCATTTTTCTGTTCTTTTTGGGAAAGAGACAGCAGGGAAAACATAAACAGAAGAAAGTATAAACAGATGGGTTGCTACTATGTATTAAGTTATAACAGTTGTACATTTGTTTTCTTTTTCTTGGGTATACGTCATATTTGTAATCTTTGCTCTTGCTGTATGCGTGAAGGTGCCCATTTCACAGTGTTCCCAAGAATGCCCTTCTGGATATGCAAAGACCCAAACTGGGATCCATAAATGCTGCTTCAGGTGTGACGTGTGTCCAAATGGAACCTACATCAGCACTGCAGGTAAATAATTATCCATGAGATTTTATTTTTTCAAAAGACTGGCTGTATTTTCATGTGAACAAATAAGTGTGTATTATTTACAGTAATTGCCAGCTGCTATCTAGTTGCACCTAGTAGTAAAACTGTTTTGGAGAAAACTGTATTAAATGTTTTCTCTAAATTAATGTAAAAACAACACAAACTATTCATTATGTAGTACACTGGATGTTTTCCTAATTCTGTCGAATAAAATAGAAAATGTACTAATTTAAACCATTTAACTGGAATTTTGACTTGTATGGCTCTGTATTTTAATGGTTGTGCATTCAGTAAGTCAGAGCCCACAGTACTGATGCACAGAATATAAAAATAAAGTTGGGATGTAGCAAATCAAATCCAAAGCCGTTTTAGACATAAATCTGCTGCATTTTTAAACCAAAGTTGTTGTTTTTTTTTTGTTTAGTTTTGTTTTTCAGAAGAACTTAAAAGTATGGGAAATTGAACAAAATCCGTATTTAATGTTTGTCTTTTCTTTTACATATTCACCTAACGCTGGAAAGTAATAAAAACAAATTTCAGACATTTCACAATGTTTCAAGGCTAAATACGAATCCTGCCTGGAGCTCTGAGGACTGCTTAAATATTTTTGTTGCAGCAAAAAAATAGGGTCCCTGCATCCGATTCAAAGAACTAAATGAAACTTTTCTACTTTTCTCTTCATTTTTCTCAGTGAATTTAATCACATGCTGTTTTCACGTCTTGTAAAACAGAGGATCCCTACAGCTGCATCAGCTGTGAGGAGACAGAGTGGTCCGAGGCGGGCAGCACGTCGTGTAGCCCGCGGCTGGTGGAGTACGTCCTGTTCACAGACAGCGGAGCTATCCTCATCATAAGCGGGTCCTGCGTCTTGATGGGCCTCACTGTGGCAGTCGCTTTGCTCTTCTCTGTCACCTACAACACACCTGTTGTGAGATCTGCTGGAGGACCCATGTGCTTCTTAATTTTAGGCTGCCTGATGCTTTGCAGCCTCAGTGTGTTCTTTTACTTTGGAAAGCCAACCACTGCTTCCTGTATCTTAAGATACTTCCCCTTTCTCTTGTTCTACACAGTTTGTTTGGCTTGCTTTGTGGTGCGCTCGTTTCAGATTGTCTGCATCTTCAAAATAGCTGCAAAGATCCCCAAACTTCACAACTGGTGGATGAAATATCATGGACAGTGGGCGGTCATCGCTGGGGCTTTTGTCATTCAGGTTATCTTTCTTATTAGCAGCTACTGTTTTGGTGCTCCTCGTCCCAGCCACGACACTTTCACCTACCAGGACAGGATCATTCTGGGCTGTGACATTAATATTGCAGCCACCACACTATCTGTGGTGGTACCTCTCTCTCTGTGCTCCCTTTGCTTCATTTTCTCCTACATGGGCAAAGATCTCCCAAAGAATTATAACGAGGCCAAAGCCATAACCTTCTGTCTGCTGCTGCTGATTCTCACCTGGGTCGTCTTTGCCACGGGTTACATACTCTACCAAGGCAAGCACATCCACACGTTTAATGCTCTGGCGGTGCTATCAAGTCTCTTCTCATTTTTGTTGTGGTATTTTCTCCCAAAATGCTACATCATTGTTCTGCAGCCTCACAAAAACACACAGCAGTACTTCCAGGGTCTCATTCAGAGTTACACCAAAACAATCAGCCACTAGTTAATGTCCGCTGCAGATAAACTAGGGGAGGTTTTTTTTTTTTTTTTCTAATTCTTGACAATAGTCAGAAAGTAAGACTGCTGAGAATGAGACGGTGCTTTAAGATATAGGTTCTGCATGAGTCTCTCCTCCCAACTCAGCTGAATTAGTGATTGAGCTTCTGTCACTAGTATGTAATCAAGGTCTGCAGAGGCCTTTTAATGAATCGCACAGTTGCAGAACTTATTCTCCTGCTGTTACTTTCATTGTTAACAATCACAAAAAATCACAATAGATCACACTAATTTTGTTTGTAATATAAAAAATTGGGAAAAGACTGAGGAGAATGTATAGTTTTGAAGCAAACTGTGCTCCTTTAAAACTAAAACAGTAGCTGCTAAGCACATTTTGTAAAAATTTGTCAATGAATAATTAAAATGTTTGCGTTTTTGTTAGAATATTGACATTATTTTACTGGTATGAAGTTATTTTGACTCCTGATATGTATATAGGCCTTCACCTGTGTTTACACTAAATCTCCAGCAGATGGCACAAAACAGCAACTTTCAAAGTCAATTTTGAAAATGCAATTTTGAGTGTTTGTGATAGATGTATATAAAGCATTTGACCAAAAGAAAATGGCATTATTTAAAATAACATATATAGAACCTGTTTTACAGTTTCAAATATTAAAATAATATTGGGTACAGAAACAAAAAATAAGGTAAACTGACTGTTTAGTATATAGCTATAATGTTTTAGCAAGTTTGAAAATAACCAACTTACATCTAATTACACAACTATGTTGTACTTTACATGCTGCACTATATTTCTGTTATTAATATAGCAATAACTGTTTTATTTTCTTCTTCATCTCTTTGCAAAACAAAATCTCAAGTTATTTAGTCAATTTTAATGTCCTGATGTAAAATCAGGGTTAAACTTTGTTCTCTTTAAAGACGATTTTTTTTTTTAATGTAAGCTAAACATCTTGTTGTTTAGAAATGTTTGGTCCAAGAAATAAAGAAATAAAGGTTCAGATTTTTCAAATTCTTAATTTTCTTGTATTTTTGTTTTCATTCCAATCTACAGAATTTCCCTTTATGTAAAGATTGTCATTGTGCAATTTTTGTTACTACAAGGGTTTCTTATGGTACTAATGATACTGTGGTTAACAATCACAAACACAGCTTTTTCAGATTTCACGGTCTCATTATATTTCAGTATGTGTGGGTTTTCTCCACTCAGCTCTGGCAGGAGTAAAGAACAAATCAAGCACAATCTGTGGTATTAAATAAATGATTTATTCACAAAAAAATACATTAATAAAAAAAATCAAAATCAAAGATTAAAAAGTGGGAAACAGCAGATCACATAATATTCTGTTCTGGCCTGTGTGGTAAAATTGACATAAGAGGAAAATGACATTTCTGATGTGGCTGCTAATTCACATGAAAAAAAGGTCAAATGTAAGGTTTATGCATATGCTTGATTAGAATTTCAATTAATCGTATTTACATTTTGAAATGAGCGACTGACAAACAGAGAAGAAGATAATGTGGTGGACAGTAGATAAAACACCAAGGAAAGAGCAGGGAAGTTAGTTTTTTTGTTTGTTTGTTTGTTAATGAAGATAAAAGAAAATAAATCACATAAACTTACATTTGACCAGATTTAAAATAGTTTATTCTTTTCTTTGATAAAGTGTGTGACGTAGTGGGGGCTGGAAGGCAAATTTAAATGTGCATCTAGATATAAAGACAAGAGCTTATTATATGCAACATGGTTGCATAAAATCCTGTCATTTGACAGATAAGGACTTATTTGCAAAAGTATTATTGCTTCCTGAACTTTTACTTATTTTACCATGTTACAACCTCAAGAGTATGTTAAAAAGTCAGTCAGGCAAAATCTTAAATGAAATAAGTGGAAGGATCAGGTGAGCTTTTGTACAGCACAGTAAGTCATTCTAGTATGTGTAACTGGATGGTTGTAAAAGGAGCAGAATGAAGTGTGTATAAAATGTTTCGTTTTGGGAGGAGGCGAAACTCTAAAACAATGCTCACTACCCTGAACACAAAACAGGGGAAATTATGTTATTTTTCATCTCCACCATCTGTGTGCTGTGCTGTAATGTTACTATACTGACTGAGATTTGCTGTTTGAAAATGTTCTCAACTATGAATTAAATTGGAATTTTCCCATATAAGCTAAAAGAGGAAACATGTTAAAGAGTGAGATCTGATTTTTCTGTAGAGGTATTAAACTTCAAACCCTGTTTTACTGTGAAAACACAGGAGTAATTTTAATGCTTTTGCATGCTAATTTGTGAATTCCCCTTCAACCATTTCTCAGTATGAATTCTGTTACCACAAGCATGGAAATGAATAGGGTTCAGCATCACTAGCGTCCAACAAAGCCATTGACAGTTCATGTCAGACCGGCAAACATTAATCGTGAGCATGACACATTTTATTGCCGCCGTGTGTCTGGTGGGACTTTTTCTCCAAGGCATCACAAAATCCACACTGAGACACTCAGAGTTTCAACTGGAGGGAGATTATTTACTTGGTGGACTTTTTGACATCCACTACATCAGTTCATCTCCTTCTCAGAAAAGACCTGAAGCCATCGACTGTTCCAGGTAAGTAGCATCAATTCATTAACGAAGTCTGTAAGTCTAACTCTTTTGAGAAGATAGCACTTTTAAAAACAACATCGCCGATGAAGAAATGCACATCTGCTGCGCCTCCGACATTTCATCGTTTCCTTTCCCACAGGGAGATTTTCCTTCTTCCAAATTATCGAAAGTTTCAGTTGATGAGGTTCACGGTTGAGGAAATAAATAACTCCACCAACCTGCTGCCAAATGTCACCCTTGGCTACGAGCTGTTTGACCACTGCTCGGACACTCGTAGCTTCACGGATATCTTCAAGCTCATCTCCGTCAATGGCTCCATCCAACCTTGGCGTGAGCCGTCAAAGAATCGGTCCAAAGTGATAGCGCTGGTTGGTCCTTTCTCAAGCACACATGCCCTGACTGTCGCATCGTTTTTCATGGTGGATCACATTCCTGTGGTAAATATCCTTGCATGCCTTTTGCCTATTTATTACTTTTTATATAAACACCAATTTTACACTAAAAATTATTATGTATGAATTCCCGATAGGTCAGTTACGGAAGTTCTGCTTCAGTCTTTTCTGAAAAACGCAAGTACCCGTCTTTTCTACGAACTGTGCACCCCAATCAGGACACTACAGGTGTGATTGTCATGATTCTTCAACACTTCGACTGGCGCTGGGTTGCTTTCCTCCACAGCGACGATGACTTTGGCATTGACGGCTTGGAGATGTTCATTAAAAGGATTAAAACCACCAACATCTGCCTGGCTTATTCCATGGCCCTCTCTGAGGACACTGATTACTCACTAGTCTTCAAACAGATGGAGAAACAAAAACTAAATGTGATCATTGTGTTCGCTCCAAAGTTTTACGCCGAAGCCGTCATCAAAACTGCAATTGAGGAGAACGTCACCAACAAAGTGTGGATAGCGGATGACGGGTGGTCCTTAAACAAAATGCTCCCCAAACTGGAGGGAATAGGAAATATCGGAACTGTTCTTGGGGTTGCTCAGCCAGTGGTAACAATTCCTGGTTTTGATGATTTTATCTACTTTACTGCAGAGCGGGCTCTCAAAGCAGGTGCCGAGCAGCAAATGTTGTGCAATCAGGTTTGCAACTGCAGAAATCTGACTGCTGGAAAAATTATTGCAGCAGATCCGTCGTTCTCTTTCCCGATTTATTCCGCTGTGCATGCTGTTGCCCGGGCCTTACATAACATCCTGAAATGTGAAACTGGCAGATGTGATGATGCTACACTTGTGGAGCCATTTATGGTACGTATTCATTAATCTTTTGCAGTTTACAGAAATTTGTTAAAGAATTCCCTGTTTAAAATCCCCAGTTAGTAAAAGTTACATAATTTCGCTGGTTGATGCAAAACTAATTGCAAATGTCACGGCTTAGACTTTGTGGACGTTTTGCATATTTTTTTTACCTGCACTCACAGTGTTATGCAAAAGGATTTACATCTCTGAAAACATTGGCATTTTTGGCTAATTAAATCCTCAAAATTTAATTTACACTTTTTCATTTGCACTTCTTCCCCAATAACCTAACACAAAACACATACATAACAATGAGATGGAATAAAAGTGTTCTTTAAGAAATTTTACAAATAAAAATCTGAAACGTGCACGATGCATTTGTACTAAGGTCCCTGATTCAACACTTTGAAGAAGAGCAGCCTTTCTTTAGTATCGGTCTTTCTCTTCTCAAACGTTTCTCTTTTCCAGTCCGAGAGTGAGAGTGAATCGGCCTGCACAAATGTTTTCTCAGATTCTTATTTGCAAACAATATTTAAAGTCATGTACCATCTACTTCAAAATTATGTGCTGTTTTGTGATGATCTAAACCCGAAAGTACTTAGAAGTGAGTTGACGTAACATTTAATTTCATTGCTTTTCAAAAACTGATTCACTAACCACTTTAAAAGTTCATCATGATTGTACGTTGAAGACAGTTCTTGGTTTGTTGCACAATCTATGTTAGGTGGTAGAAGAACTCAGGAAGTCCAACTTCACATTGCTGAACCAGAGTGTCCTATTTGATGAGAATGGAGACCCCTATTCTGGACACTTTTCAATAGTTTTCTGGAACCACAGTGGCGATGCTCAGGAGGTTGGCTTCTACTATTTTAACCAATCTCCTGGCTTCTACATCAACAATACCCAAATTCAGTGGCACACAGGTGGAGAGGTAAGTTTATTTTATTAGTAATACACTCAGAGATGTGGACTAATTCAGGCTGGGATTCATACGTGGATGATGATTGCTCTATATATGTGATGATAGAGCTCCCCTGTGCTGCGCTAATGAATTGTCTCGTACAGGTTCCGATCGCAATTTGTTCCCCCGAATGTCCAACGGGATATGCAAAAAAAACAACTGGAATCCATAAATGTTGCTTCAGGTGTGAAATATGTCCACCTGAAACATATGTCAACATCACAGGTAAATGACTGGAAATGTAAGAATTGTTTCTGTCTACAATCAAACCCAAAATCCATCAAAGATACAGTAAATCATCACAATGCCAACAGGGAAACATGCAAAAAGCTGCTCTGCAATAATAAGAAGGGTTTATAGTTTTAATGCCAATAAAGATTTTACAATAATTATTAAGAATGGTATAAATTATTTTGACTCATGCAATTTTTAAGCTAAAATTTAAATAATATCTGATTAATCTGATAAATTATTATTTTTTTCAATATTGATCAATTTATTTTACATTAACAGAGCTTGTTAGGTGTCTAATCCACTATTACAAACTTCTTGGTTGAATGAAAATAGTTTTAAAACTCAATCAGAATTAGGTATGTATACATATTCATTGTGAGCTTTTCTACAATTTGCCAAAGTTTACATATTGGTAGTCCTCTATAACATTTAAACTGTAGATTTAAAAAAAAAAAAAAAATATATATATATATATATATATATATATATATATATATATATATATATATATATATATATATATATATATATATATATATACAAAACAAAAGCATATATATATATATATATATATATATATATATATATATATATATATATATATATATATATATTTTTTTTTTTTTTTTTTA
>NW_015114584.1:0-27904 GCF_001443285.1 Poecilia latipinna
CCCTTTAGGATGAATAGAGTACTTTTGGTTTGAATTGAAATAATTTTTTATTTTCCTTCTGACAAACTTACAAATTTGGAAAATAAAATCCTTCACATGTAAGAAACTACTTCAACAACCATTCTGAAAAAACTGGAGAGGTCACCTGTGGACAATTAAAGGTTATTTTGGGGAGACTTAATAGTCTGGTTAAAAAAAGCCGTTAAAGTAGGTGAGAGGTCAAATCTTCTATGAGCTTCATGTGTGTTTTATTTGAAGTAAAGCAGATGTTAGGAAGCTAACGCTGGTCCTGTGTTTTCTCCTGTCGTTGGCAGATCCTCATAGAGTTCTGTGCAGGAGGGGCAGTGGATGCCGTCATGCTCGGTGAGTCAGCAGTTCCACTTTTTATCACAGGTTGTTTCACCAACAGGGAAATGGCTTGAACCAGCAGCGAAAGTGAAAAAAGGCCTCAGCGGACCACCCACATGGTCGCTTTCTTTCTTGCTTTCTGCAAGACTTTAATTGTGGTTTAAGCCGTATCACCACCTACAATTAGGCTACATTAGCGTGCCATGCTGAGCTGATTTAAAGCACATGCTCATGGCAACTGTACCTCTTCTGCGCAGAACTGGAGAGACCCCTGACCGAGCCGCAGATCCGGGTGGTGTGTAAGCAGACCTTGCAGGCGCTCGTCTACCTCCACGAAAACAAAATCATCCACAGAGACTTGAAGGCCGGCAACATCCTCCTCACTCTGGACGGAGACGTGAAGCTGGGTAAGAACCAGCTGGTGACGGCGCCATGGCGTCCCGTGTTCTAAACAAAGGCTCTGTTCTTCACATGAATTTAACCTCTGCCAGCAGATACTGCAAATATTTACCAATAATTCAACATTTTAGATACCTGGAATACTGTTGTGATGTTTTCCTCAAATGATTACTTAATTATTTCATTTTTAAAACAAAGTGTTAGGTCATAAACACAGTTCTGCCACTTCAGTAGTTTTTAACTCCCATTATTTTAGCCTTGGTAATTTAGACCCATATTATGTTCATGTGACGCCTTTCTGGTGATTCATTTCAAGCATCTGGATTAAATAGAAGAAAAATGTTGGCCTGTCCAGCTTCGTGCTCGTTTGTACAAACTGAAAACTTTCTGTCAGTAATAATAGATGATAAAACCTAATATTCTGCGTTTAAAGAATCAACTTTTTCATGGCTCAGTCAGAATCCAGAAAATCTACTTTAGCAAAGCAGACTGAGCAAATATTACCAAGATAAGAAATACTGACAGACTCTTGCCAAATAAATACAGAATCAACCACAGAGAAACCTAAAGATTCATACTATTTAATAATAAGAGCTTTGAAATGAAGTGTGACGCCTCAGTCTCTTATTGGTTTGTGGCTTTCCTGTTCAGCATCCACCGTTTGGTGCTGCTCACCACAGAAGCTGTAGTAGTGCAGGTTTATTCGGAGTGGCATGAGTCATGGTGAAATACACAGCAGACATTGTGTCCAGTGACATAACACACACAGAGGTGTCCGAGTATCTGCCTGCAGGAAAATCAGACTGTTGGTTTCACATGACCCAAAGTCTCCTGATTCAGTTATTCTGACTCATTTCTGTGTTTTGTGGCTTTCAGCTGATTTTGGCGTATCGGCCAAAAACACAAAGACGCTTCAGCGGAGAGATTCTTTCATTGGAACGCCTTACTGGTAAGTGGAGGAATAATTCCTCTATTTTAATGCAACATTTTATAAAAAGTAAACTTCCCAGAAAATATTGAGCTGCACAAAAGCATTTATGAGCTTTTTCATCAACTTCAAAGTATTTCATTAGGCTTCTATGTGATTGAAAGTTGTGCATAATTGTGAGGAAGAAAAAAAATTATACAGAGTTTTAGGGATTTTTTATTTATTTTTGTATTGCAGTATAAATGTGAGAAGTTTTCTGTGCCTGCTTGACTCGATCCTTTGTCCAATTATAGCTACAAATTATATGCAGCCACCAGCAGGTTTTCTGCTATGTCTGTTGTGTATTTAACTTCATCTTCCTGTCAACTTTGAGCAGCTAACAGCGTTTCACACCGGTTAGGACAAAACAACAATTGTCTCAAACAGAACGTTGACCACAGCTGGACAGTTTCTCATTTCTTCATTGGTTTCCAGTTCTTCCAAGACAAGTTCTTCTGCCGTTTGCAGTTATTCTGCTCCAAACATTGACGCGTGTTTTCCTGTCGCTGCTCTCTGATAGCAGGCGACTTGTCCACTGGTACATCGCAGTGGTTGAGATGTTGTTTGGAGATTTGCACTCATGCAGTGACGTAAATCGCAGGCCAATCAATGCAGGCATTCTGCTACCAATGAAATTGCTTGCGCACCATACATGGGAAGAACATGAATGATCTGCTAAAGGAGACGAATCTGAGCAGGACAGACTGGAGAAGAACCAGTTAAAGAACTGGAGAGGCTTTAGAGGAGCCTGCCCTCATCCCAGCGGATCATGGCCTGATCGCTGGGATGAGGGTCTGTGTGACATAACACACAGTCCCTCCTCTCCACCACCTCCATCACATCCATGAACACCAGAAACAGGACTGGTGGACAGGGGACAGCCCTGACCGAGTCCAACTGGAAACAGACTTGACTTGGTGCCAAGAAGGCAGAAGCAGCTCTACAAGGAATGATTAGAACCAGTTTTTATCCATCAGCCATCACCATGCTGAATGCTGCTAAGTGGTCAATTTGGTCAGTGGTCATTTTTCAGTTAGCTTTTTATCAAGGGATAAATGCAATGAAAGTAATTATTTATAATCTTTGTTTTAGGTGAGTCATTGTTTTTATCTGGAGATTTGCACCTAAATTTTGTTGTACAATGTTTCATTGTTAGAGTGACAATAAATATTCTACTCTACTCTATTAAAAGCCACCCAGATACCCCATACTCCTTCAGCATGCCCCCAAAAACCTGCAGGGGCGCAACATACATGTAAGAGCATTACTACCATGACACCCTCAGTGAATCCACCAGGTTAGAGTAGTGGGAGTAGAAGCAGAGAACTACGACTAATGGAGATCCAAATAAAAGGAAGAAAGACATTCAACATAAACAACTAATAATACGTAGCATACATAGATCACATAGAAAATTAAAAATAAAAGTAACTACAAAAATAAACAATTACAAAAAAGAGGCCATAGATCAAAACTAATTAATTATACTATAATGAAAAACACTCATTCACTTCATATGGAAAACCAAAATAATCAATATAGCACATTAGGACTAAGAAGAATTATTCACTATAGTTGTTTCTCTTGCAAATACCTTCATTTATACATGAGGATAAATTAATTATCCTCATGTAAGTAAAGAAAAAAGCCCAGCACACATTTCAGGTTTTTATTTGTTGAAACATTTTGATAAAACGTGAAAGTTGAAGGTTGGATGAATGTTTTCAGGATGGCCCCTGAGGTGGTGATGTGTGAGACCTCCAAGGACCGTCCATACGACTACAAGGCCGACATCTGGTCCCTGGGGGTCACCTTAATCGAGCTGGCGCAGGTCGAGCCCCCGAACCACGAGATGAACCCCATGAGAGTCCTGCTGAAGATCGCAAAGTCCGACCCGCCCACACTGATGCAGCCGTCGCGCTGGTGAGTTGCCATGTTTCTGTTTGACAGCTGAGTGAACAGCTGACTAAATGTTTGGTTTTCTCTGCTCAGGTCTCCAGAGTTCAGCGACTTCCTGAAACGTTGCCTGGACAAGAACCTAGACAGCAGATGGACCGCAGCGCAGCTTCTTCAGGTACCGTCTGTCCAAAGCTAAATGTCTCAATGTGTGATTATCCCCAACACCTGGCCACTTCTAAGCCACTTCCTCCCCCACCTCCACCCATGCACCACCTGCCATCAGAACCCGGTGCGACATCTGTTGAGCCGCTCTGTACGCTCTGAGCCGTCTGTCCCAGTAGGACTGACACTCATCCCTCTGCTGGAGCTGACGTCAGCAGAGCAGGCTTTGCTTTTTCCGTGGGGTTTAAGGTGCTAAACCAGAGCCGCTCATTCACTCAGTGTGCAGACAGGCAGGCCCGCCGGACGCATTTTACCTCATGCACATTGGGAAAACCACAGCACTGCACAGACAACGCAATGGGTTTAAAAATACAAAACAGCGGCCTGCCGCCGATGAAGGTTCTGATATCTAAGAAGCTTCACATCATCAGGCCTGCCATAGAATACATGCAGCAGATTTCTAAACCGAAGAAGGTGAGACCGTGTTTAAATCTTGCATTTTGCTGATGGATTGAAGTGCTTTTACTGTTAAGTGTAGGCAGACGATGGTTAGTGTTGAACACTCCGCTGGTCTTGCATAATGTGTTTAATGTGTTATCACAGAGTCTTAAACTTTGTGCAGTTTGTCTCTAACTGGGATCAGTTATCAGCGGAGTCACGTCTCTGCTTCTTATCTCTCTGAACAGCTTTCAACTTGAAAGTAAATGAAGCTGAAAATAGAATAGTAGTTTTTCTTTCCATGCACACAAATCAGAAGGTTGAAACAGAAATGATCAGATTTGTTATTAATTTGCGGAAAGTAAAGAAAAAAGATTAGTAATAGCAGCTTCTGCATTTCTCTTTGCAGACGCTCAGACTGAAATATTTACTGCTTGATGATTTGACCTTCTAGTGAATCACTGCACTAAGATTTGGTTGTTTCTAAAAACGGCTTCAAATCTGCACTGCATGGAGTCGACCAGCTTCTGCTGCCTCTGAACAGGGTTTCAAGCTCAGGACAAAAACATCAGTTTTAATGTTACTGGAGGAGCAACAATTGCAGTTTCTGGCTGAAAAACTTCACCTGCCAGTACAGATTTTTATTTTTTATTTTTTTGTCAGAAAAGTTGCTAAATATAGCGATGAAGTTAGCAACAGTGGGGTGCCTATTGTATAACTGCTCATGTGCAGACTTATCAGTCAACAGCCATCTCTAACGGAGCAAAAGAGGACAGCGGCTGATTTTCAGACCTTTGCCGAGGTAAATAAGAAAATAAGATCAGTTTCACTTGTAAGTATCGACCGAAATCTTAAAAGTAAGGAAATCTGGGATGATTTATCAGCACAGACCCAGATGTCAACCCACTTCACTTCAGCGTTACTCTGGCTTGAATTTAGTGTTTGGGGTCGTCTGACAAACAACATTGTTGCTCCATTTTGCGTTTTGAACGTGTTCTTAAGCAAATCATACTGTAGTCTCTTCTCATCATATTATTTTTCTATCATGGGTTTTTTGTTGGGCGTCTTGATTATCTTCACATTCTTCTAATTGTTTGACTGTTTACAGGTAGCTGACACCCAGCAGCTGATCATTGGCTGAGTCTTTGAGTTTGGTTTCCATTTCTCTTCTTATGAACAACGCCTGGAATGACATTGGTTTTTATCTACCAACAAGCCTTCGGTCTTGTCTTGTGTGCAGCATTCGTTCGTCTCGACTGTGACTGACAGCCGGCCGCTGAGGGAGCTGATAGCCGAGGCGAAGGCTGAGGTCACCGAGGAGATCGAAGAGCACAAAGAGGAAGAGGAGGAGGAAGAGACCGAGGCACATCTGGTGAGTAGATATTTACATCAAAGTCTATTTTACTGGATATTTATGACATGAAAAAAAGAGTGGTTGTTAATATTTGATACTTTTCACTCATAACTCAAGAGTATTTTAACTGTATTAAAAAGAAAATGCTAAATATCTATTGTGACTGTAAGATCTGTTATTTTTGACTGTAATAGAAACGGCTAAAGTCTCATATTCAGTATGGAGGCAGGAAGATCAAACCGTTTATGTCTCAAAGTACCAACAGCTGTCCAAATATCTTCTCTTTATGATCAAAACAAAACCAGGATTGGTTATAATATAAACATTTGTGAGCTTGCTGCACATTCTAGAGGTATGCCTTCTGTTTGAAACAGAAACTAAAGTCCTACAGGAATTCAAAAAGACTCAAGATCAGTGTTTGTTGAGTTCTGAACATGAAGTTAACAGAAAGAGGATTGTTATTCAGATCATGCTTTTATGGGCTAGGCATTTCTGCTTGATGGAAAATTAAAGATCCTAGTTAATGTTTTCATCCTCAAAAGCCAAGAAGGTGCAGGACGTGGGAATGCTGCCACTGCAAACACTAATTACTCTAGTTCTGTTTCTGCATAAACATCCTTCCTGTTGGGTCACTTTGAGCGTTGATCTCTCCATTGTTTATCATGATGACTGCAGCTCCTCAAGGCCACATGAAACCCAGAATGACTGGAACACAGCACCAAGCTGGCATCACATTAAAATCATAAACCTGCTCTTTGTGAGTGAAATGGTACAATGAGGATTCAGCAATTTGAAAACAAGAAACTGAATCTAGAAGAAAATTGGTCAAAATAATAAATTGCAGACATTGGAGATCCGTCCACACCAGCACAGATATTAGAAAAACCAGTTTCTATGCAGACCACATCTGTTTTAACTTTCTACACCAGAAACAGCAACAGCCTGATATCCATTTCTACATCTATATCACATTTATCTGACTCACCCATAAATCTTCCAGCATAAGTTAAAGACGGTAACATCTGACAGCATGGTACCTGCTCATTCTTAAAGTCCTCAAATGTCTAAAATGAAGGCCTTTAAAATGGTTAAAATTTAGTGTAAAAAACTAAGCTGACATCAATGCCTTAAATTTTGTCACTATTTAACCTCATTATTTTCATTTTGTTTTCTCACGAATCGTTTCGGTCAGGCAAATGCTTGAGTCGCACTCGGACGTCTTCACTGACTCGAGACGGCTGATGCTACTGCTAACTCGCTGCTAACAGCCTTGATAGCTTCCTCTTTTTGCTTCTGTCATGTGTAAGTGTTCGTTTTTCGCCAGTTGGCTGGACGAAGTTTGCACATTTCTGTGTAGGTGCAAGTCTTAAATCCCATTCATAATGGGGGAGTTGGTGAAACCTGCAGAAAGCCTGCAGAGGAGGTTAAACGTGGAAGACAGCAGGAGCTGCAGTTGTTTAGTTGTGCTTGGGATGTTCTTTTGAGTCCTGAAGCTGTTACTTCATACGATTTGCTTTCTGCTGACTCTGCATTTATATGACAGTTCTAACTTCTGCATGGTTCCTCCAGGGCCACAAACGGGCTCCGTCTGACGTCAGCGTCGCCAGCTCCGAGGACGAAAAGATCCCTCTGTCGCCCTTGGAATCAGTCCCTGAGAAGATGGAACCGATCCTACCAGTTCCTTCCCCGGCCAAGCTTCCCGACTCCAACCATGTGGCGGAAACCGTCTCCACAGAAGAACCTGCTGCGCCTGCTGCACAGGAGCAACCACAGGAAGCTCCAAACACTCCAGTTCCAGAAGAACCTAAAGAGAAACCGTCAGAGGAGAACGTTCCAGAGGCCGTGTCTGATGCCACTTCACCGGGGTCAGAGGCCGAACCAGACACACCGTCCAAGGAGCTGCAGCAGCTGGAGATAGACGTGGAGGATGAAAAGGAAGTGGACACGGCCGAGGTTCCTGGGCCTCCTGACTCACCTGCTGCACCAGAAGGAAACACTCCAGCTCAGGAAGAGGAGGAGGACCGATACAAACATCTCAAGGTGACTCTAACTCTACCTGAGCCAGAGCAGGAAGTCCTGAAGAAGGAAAACGGAGAGCAGCCGGTAGAAAAAGACAGAATGAATGCTGAAGAGGAGAAGAAGGTTCCGGACAAAGCCAAAGACGAAAAAGAGCGAGATTCTGACTCAGGAAGGGGCTCGGCTGCAGACAACAGCTCAGTAGACCTCAATCTGTCCATTTCCAGCTTCCTGTCCAAAACAAAGGAGCCTGGTTCTGTTTCTATACAGGTAAGCCTCAGAAACACACATAAATCCACAGCAAGACCTTTTCCTTTTTAACCTTCTTGCTGTTTCCTCAGGACTCCAAACGGCAGAAGAAGACGCTGAAGAAAACTCGTAAGTTCATGGTGGATGGGGTGGAAGTGAGCGTCACAACATCAAAGATCGTCACTGACAACGACACCAAGAACGAGGAGATGAGATTCCTCAGGTGCTCATGTCACTTCATTCAAACCAAACACTTATTATGCAAATAATATGAAAATGAGTTAAACTGGGAATTTTTTATGACTGTACTGTTTCTCCTCTTGCAGGCGGCAGGAGCTGAGGGAGCTGCGTCTCCTGCAGAAGGAGGAGCAGAGAGCCCAGCAGCAGCTCAGCAACAAGCTGCAGCAGCAGAAGGAGCAGATCTACAGACGCTTTGAGCAGGAGACCACTGTGAGTCTGCTTTCCTCCAGCTTCACAACATTTCAGCCTTGTTTTCAAACGGATCCGCTCCAGCAGCAGCTGTAGTTTCTGTTTAGAGATAAGCACAGGGAGCCGTTTCCCCTGCTCACATGACACTGTGAACTTCCTGAACCTGGTCACCGTAGCTACAAACCGTTCTGTTATCACCCTGATCAGCTCAGCTAAAAGCTGCTGAACTTCACTGCCTCCCAGCAAACTGCAGCTCAGTCACATTCTGTGAAAGCTGCTGCTCAAAGGAGCATCACTGGATCAAGTCTCCTGACTGTTTAAAACAACTGCTTTTCTAACAGTTTTTCTTTGAAAAAATCTAATAATAAAGTTAGAACATCACATGTGAACATTGGGAAATTCAGAGCTCAGAACTGAGTAGCTTTGCTTTTCTGTTGCAATATTAGTTTTTCTCACTCCTCTCCTGACTTCTATCATCACAATGTTTCCTCCAACCCCTCTGAGCTTCAGTGTCACAGAAAGTCTCAGTGATGTATGGAGACGGTTGAGTGATGAGGCGGTTTGTGTTGGACAGAGTAAGAAGCGTCAGTACGACCAGGAGGTGGAGAACCTGGAGCGGCAGCAGAAGCAGACCATCGAGAGGCTGGAGCAGGAGCACACCAACCGGCTGCGAGACGAGGCCAAGCGCATCAAAGCTGAGCAGGACAAGGAGCTGTCCAAGTGCCAGAACATGCTGAAGAACTGCAAGAAAGAGGTGAGTCCCAGCCGTCCACCACTTTCACCTCCTACCGTCACATTCTGTCCCTCAAGAGTCCAAAATGTTTCCGCTGAGACAAACTGCGCCCTCATCTGTCCTCCAGAGTTTCTGCAGCTTCTGTCCCACCAGGCCAGGTTAAATCTTATACTGTCTGCCTCATTTTAGCTCCCTCTGTTGTTCACCCTGCCTCACAGCAAACAGGACTTTCTCCACAGCTTGTGACACAATGAAATGTCGTAAAGTGGATTTTCTGTTCCAACCCTCTCTGACACTGAAAAATGTTTATTATATTAAATCATAGAGCCATTGTTGTTCTGATGATTGAAGCTGTTTAATGAAACCAATAGCACTTTAAAACCACTTCCACCAG
Organism: Poecilia latipinna; assembly: GCF_001443285.1. Lineage (NCBI taxonomy): Eukaryota > Metazoa > Chordata > Actinopteri > Cyprinodontiformes > Poeciliidae > Poecilia > Poecilia latipinna. Next base: position 9,389 of record NW_015114584.1, read on the forward strand.
CCGGAGCGCTCAGTGTCTGAGTGTGAGTGGGAGGACAGTGGACTGTGATCCACAGGGAGTGGCTGATGTCAGGATTGAGTGGTTTGAATCGTCCTCATGAAGCAGCGCGGCCATTCAGCATGTCAGAGGAAACGTTTGGCCTGTTTTTACCAGTAAAGGTTACTCTGGAATACCTATTTAAGACAAAAATGAAAACAATGTTCAAATGATTTTGTCTCAACCCTTCATTATAATTAACAGCAGAAGCAACATCTGGCCACATGTTAGAAGCAGTTTGTCTTTGGCCTCTCATGTTAATTCTATAGCTACAATTCACAACAAATGTCGTCTCGAGGTGCTTTACCAAAAAAAGCATTTAAAATAAAAGAAAATTTAAAAAATCTACCTTGAAGAGTGTTGTGGATCAGATTATTGAGTTTCCCTCTCGCTTGTCGCCTTCAGGGACGATGAAGATGAAAGTTATCATAATCCAGACTCCCATTGGTGCAGAGTTTCTGTGATGTCAGAGCTGATTGACATGCATCATATCAGCTGTTTTTCATCTCTGGTTGTTTTTCAGTTTCTGTGCCATTTGACTGTGTTAAGGTCAGACTCCTTCAGAGTTAGCTGAGCCCAGAATAACATGGCCGACAGGTGAAGCGCTCATTAACAGCAGGTTTAGCAGCTCAAGCTGTTCTTAGGCTGACAGCTTGGCTGTGAGCCTGGAAGCGACACGTTTATCTGACCTCAGAGGGCCTGCCCTGCTCGTTGATGTTGGTGCAGAAATGACCTCAATATCACTTTTATTCAAAAACCATGTGTGTTCTTCTGAATCCAGGAACAGGAGTTCCTCCAGAAGCAGCAGCAGGATCTGGACAGCGCGCTGAAGAAAATAATCCAGCAACACAAGCACGAGCTGGCCACCATAGAGAGAGACTGCCTGAACCACAAGCAGCAGCTGCTCAGAGGTGAACCCTGGTTCAGCTTTAACACCGCTGTAACGGAAAAGACCAGGAGCCCAAATGTTAAATATGTCACCACCAGATGGCACAGCTAGCTGAGAACTGATGTTAACGATGAATTCATAGAAAATAAATAGGAAAATCTTCTAATTACTTAGTATTTTAGATTTAATTAAAAACTGCTACCTTTATCAAGTAAATTGTAACACATTATTTAGGTGTCCTCGTTAAAAATGTTTATGTCTTTTCTTTGAAAAAGGGGGAAGAGAGCATCCCATAACTTAAATTCACCCCAGATTGACTTTGAGGTTTAATCAGGAACTGTTTCACCTTCCTTCACGCTTTGTGAAATAGATCCCAAAGCTACAAACAAAACATCAAAGTTAGCTTTGATGTTTTGTTTGTAACTTTCATAAACTTTGATGATCCAGAATCACCAAGTTTGCTAAGTGCTTCAGATGAGCAACACAGTATCAACAGTCAAAGAAGAAATGCTTTTACTTCGTAGAAATTTAAACCTGCAGTTTTACATGGTTTTTATTCACCATCAAAGGACTTTCACAAAGACACAGACCCCAACCAATAGGGGGCAGTCTTCCGTTTTTAGGCCACTTCACACTCAGCAGCAAATACTCATAACCTGGAGGTCGACTCTGTTAAATATTAACCATGGCTTCCAGGTAACAGCTGCAATAGTTCAGGAATTTGTGATTGTGTGAATCAGCTAATTAAATAAAATAAAACTGTTTCTAAAGTTTTGTGTATAAAGTTGACTGTAATTAGTAGAAAGTGACTCTGAGAGCCACATATTCTTGATGAAATCAGCTGCTTTTGGTTCATCTGCAGCTGGTCATCATGTTGAGTCACCCAGTCCTTGTCCAGCTCTGATGCTGCGTTCCAGTTTTACTTGGGACTCTGAACTGGAAAATTCCAACTTCCCAGTCAGAAAAATCAACTGGAATGCCCAGTGTGATCGTTTCCCCACTGGGAAACTGGGAGCGACTCCGAACACCCCCGGTATGAATTATAAGGACGACTTCACTTTTCAAAATGGCCGCTCCTCGCATCATCCTTGTGGTGGAAACATAAGACAGAGATGCAAGAGTCTGATTAAATCAATGCCTACTACTCTAAACTGAACACGTTAAAAGTGGTGTTCGTTAATGGAAAGTAAATTGTAAAATGATGTTTATGGGCGTCGCCATGTTGAAATTCTAACTTCTTAACCAGAACGTTAAGACGTTTTCCAGCTCAGACTTCACATTTCCCCGGTTACTGGAACGCAGCATAAATGAGTCACTGCTCAGAAATGTGGGTTTGGCCCGGTCATCCTGAACAGCTTTAACTGGAAATGAAAGTGACAGGGTTCAAAGGTCATAAACTGAGATCTTTATAAAATAAGCTTAAGACGGCTGCAAACGTTTCTTATTTAAACAACTTAATAGAAGTCCGCCTCATGTTTGTCGTCTTCTCTTGTTTCTGCATGCAGCACGAGAGGCTGCAATGTGGGAGATGGAAGAGCGCCACCTGCAGGAGAAACACCAGCTGTTCAAACAGCAGCTGAAAGACCAGTACTTCATGCAGAGACACCAGCTGCTGAAGAGACATGAGAAGGTACAGGAACATGGCTGGAGCTGCTGGACATCAGCTGGAGTCTGTGGCTTCCTCAGTCAGTTAGTTCATCACCATGCAGAGGGAAATGATTCAGAAATTAGAAGCAACACTTTGTTCTGCTCCCAAATATCAAAGTAAAACCCGTCTTGTGGTTCTGAGAATTTTCCCAGCAGCTGGTTTGTGCCTGCAGGAGATGGAGCAGATGCAGCGCTACAACCAGCGCCTCATCGAGGAGCTGAAGAGCAAACAGACGCAGGAGCGAGCCCGGCTGCCCAAAATCCAACGCAGCGAAGCCAAGACGCGCATGGCTATGTTCAAGAAGAGCCTCCGCATCACCGCAGCACTCATCACCCCCGAGCAGGAGAGGGACAAGGTCAAGCAGGTGGGATGGAGCCTCAGGTCAGAGAGAAGCTGTGAATGAATCCAGCCGGCCTCATTGCTGTCTCTGTTCCCAGTTTGCAGCTCAGGAGGAGAAGAGGCAGAAGAACGAGCGTCTACACCAGCAGCAGAAACACGACAACCAGATGAGAGACCTGCAGCTGCAATGCGACGCCAACATCCGGGAGCTGCAGCAGCTGCAGGTCCTCAATGCGAAAACTGCTTTAGCCGTGTTAAAGTTGGGTTTTCATAGCAGAAAGAGCTGAAGAGATGTTTGTGTTTCAGAATGAGAAGTGTCACCTGCTCATCGAACATGAGACCCAGAAGCTGAAGGAGCTGGACGAGGACCACAGCGTGGAGCTGAAGGAGTGGAGGGAGAAGCTCCGGCCCAGGAAGAAGGTAGACCGCCTGCACTTTATTTATTTAGATCAAATCACATGCTCTCTTCTCATGTCAAGTGGATTTCAGACTACATTACATTTAGTAGGGCTGCGACTAACGATAACATCAACATGTGAAAAGCTCAGCTCCTTCTGCTCGACGCAACATCAGCACAGTGCAGGGATGACCTTTTGATTAATTTTTGGATAAAACCGTTAAGAATTTCATAGCAAAAGGTGATAAATAGATGTATCTTGATAAATGCATAACATATATATTTTTGTACACTTTCGGCTTAATTGCTGCTCTGAATTTGTTCTTTGAGAAAATGGCTTTTTATTAGTGTGTATTCCAATTCACAATTAATTTATTACTACTTTAATTATTATTTCGGTAATAAATTAATCATGATTAATTCCATTAATCGTTTCAGCTCTACATTTTAGCAACAAAATAATGAATTGAATTAGGCATGCATCGAAAACGCTGACCACTAGATGGTGCCAAAGGGCTTTAATATGATCCTCAGTATGTGTAGAATATATCTCAACAAGCATTGGTGGTAAACATAGCCTACAACTAGTTTAGAGGTTTTGTATAGAAACTGTTTTCTATCTCCTGCGTTCCAAAAGCCGCAACAGAAGTACCTGAATTATAATTTTTAACTTTTAAAGTGAAATTGGTGAAAAAAGGACAAAAATATAGAAAGAAAACTCTGAACTTGATAGTTTTTAAACGATCTGTTTGGTTAGAGGCTGCAGGTAGCATGCTAACTGCACAGTTAGCTTGATAACTCTTAGTTAGTAGCATTACAGTTCTACTCTCTGCTCCATACAGTCTGAAAAAACACTTTCTATGACCTTGTTTGTTTCCATGGTAACTGATGTTTGTTTGCAGGCGTTGGAGGAGGAGTTCGCCAGGAAGCTGCAGGAACAGGAAGTGTTCTTCAAGATGAGCGGGGAGTCAGAGTGCCTTAACCCGACCACCCAGAGCCGCATCTCCAAGTTCTACCCGATCCCCACCGTCCACTCCACCGGGTTCTAACCCAAACGGGCCGACAAAGGACAGGAAGTCTGAGGAGCTGCTGCGGCGCCCCTTCAGTCGCCACAACCCAGTGCCTGATGAACCGGAAATATCTCCACCTTCAGATCCCTGCAGACGTTTACACTACGGATCGCTCTCTGTTTTTTTATGGTCAAACATGAATCAGTCAGTCAATTCTAAGTGATTATGATACAGAATGTATTTGTGGCTAAAACACTCCTATTGAAGGAACGGGTTACAGCAGATTTTCATCCAGATAGTTTAGATTTTGTGGTTCTGTTGAGGCTCTGATGCTCATCTCCTGGCTGACATGGATGCAGTTTTTTCCTTCTGAATGCCTTCAGGTTTGTTGTAAAATATTTCAAAGACACTCATGGTTTTTATTCTCTAAGGAAGCATCAACTTATCAGCTCCAACAGCAAAGAAAGAAAAATCTGGAAAATGAAGAAACGTTTGTGTATTTTTATCTTCTGATGATGTATTTTGTTTCTTAAAAAGCCCAAAGTAGATCTGTTAGCCTTAATCATTTAGATGTATTGTAAAGTTGTTACTGCGACTTTAAGGATTCAGATGTGTTGTGGAGGTTTTTATTCTGTATTCAAGAAAACTAAACTAAACACAAAAATTAATTTCTTTTCATTTACTTTTATTAATTTAAAAAAAACTGGACCTGACTGGTTTAGGCCTTTCTGACCTCTGATTGGTTCAACTCGTTATTGTTTTTCTTGATTGGCTGTTCTGAGTTGTTAAATAAATATAATGAAGGAGTGCTGTGCACCTTTTTTTAGAAAAATATTTTCAATTACTATTTATACGAAAACTGCTCAGCTTCCTAAATTCAGACTGAAAACAAAAACATATCGACTCATTAATTCATTTTTTAAATACATGTATAGTTTTTAGAAATGCTTGTATAATGTTGATTTTCATTCTGCTGTAAATAAAATATTTCCTCTAAACAAAAGCTTCTCCTTTGGTCTCATACATACAAAAATAAAAGAAAACATTTTAAAAACATCCTTTAAAAATGCCCATAATGAATACAAATGTCATACCATAAAATTCAATACTTTACACAAAGTTCAGTCGCTGATAACAGCTTTCATGATCCCTCTTGGAGCTCCGAGTTCAGCGATCAAACACCAGAGCTTCTCCTTCTTCTTGTCAGCAATAAATCTCCTGAAACGTAACAGAAATTTCAGTTAAAAAATTAAACATTACTACAGCATCTCAGACGCCTCCCTCTGGTGATTTGTTTTCACTCTACTTGCTGTCATTTTTTTTAAAAATACATCTTAAGTTTATGCAGATGATTGTCAGGTCTACTTCCCTTGGAAAATCAGAACATATTCTCCTAAGCCCCTCATTTGTGTCTGGAAGTGCAGAAGTTTGATTGAGGTCACATGTATGTGGTAGGATGAAAGACGACTCAAAGAAAAACGTATTTAAATAAAAAACAAATTGAGCATTAAGACACTCTGTCTTAATTAGTCTCCTTCTCAGTTTCCCTGCTTGCTTCCTGTCACAGCTGCTTCACATCTCCTCTGATTAGCTGCTCTGCTTCCCAGTATTTAGGCTCCTGGTTTTAATTGTCTTTACTGGATTCTTCCGTTTGCTCCCTCTGTTCAACGACCTGCTCTAAGTGAGAAAATCTTTACTCTCTTCATGTGTTTTTATTTGTTGCGACCATTGTGTTTTAAACACTGGAGTAACATCATGTTAAGTTGCAGGTAAAACATCTCATTCTGTTTTTTTTAAACTGACCTCTGTCACCCTTTGGTCCTTTGTATCCCTGAGGCCCAGGATAACCTCGTTCACCTGCAAGCACACAGGATGTTTTTGACAGAAACTCTTAATAACCTAAAATCCTCAACATGCAGCCTTGATTTGTTGCTAAGCAATGTGAGGCAGGATTTGGTCTCTAGGCTCATTAAATCTGATAAGAAACCCTGATATGTCCCGTAAAGCAGTTAGATTTGCTGTGTGTCTGACTGGTTCTACAGAAATAAGCCCTCCTTGCCTGGATGTGCCTCACCTTTTGCTCCCGTTAGTCCTGGAAGTCCTTGGTCCCCTTTCGGTCCCGGTCTCCCTTGTGGTCCCACAATCATTCCATGTGCTGTGAAGAATTAAAAAAAATATATTAAAAATTCACAGTTGGGCATTTATGACCAATTTATTTGACAATATTAAATATGTTTGTTACCTTTGATGTAGTCCATTATGTCAACAACGTTGGTGTGAGAACCAAACAGTCGGCTCTCTCCTGGTGGACCTGGGGGGCCGGGTGGACCCCGGGGCCCGTGGACGGCAGGTCCATGGTGGCTCTGCTGCCTAACGGCTGTAAACAGGAGGGTGTTAGCAGGTCTATCATCCAATTTATTACAGTTTGATGTCTTTGTTTTCTGTAGTTTTCCTACCTTCAATAATTTCCATAATATTTGTGGCGTTTCCATGGGAACCAAACCAGGCGGGGCCTGGAGGCCCCGGTGGCCCTGGAGGACCTTGGAAGATCCTGCTGTTGTAGTTCTCAACGATGCTGTCCAGAACGCCATGAGCTGCAAATGAGAATTAAAAAATATAAATGATGCTGCTGAGCATTAACCTCTGGTTAAACTGTAGTTACTGTATGTTTACTTAAAAACTGAGTTTTTCTATCCGCTTTCTTTGACCTTAAATCTTTTTCACTAATCATGTCCAATTACAAAAGTTTTCCACAAGATGTGAAGATGCAGAAATTCAAAGTTAGAGAAATTTCCGTTAATTTTCTCTGTACCTTTGATGTAATCAGTCAATCTTTCAGCCATGATGGATAAGTTAATAGAGTTTGGGCCCCACTCGGTGCTACTGCCCAAACCTGGCTCTCCCTTGTGTCCTGGAGGTCCAGGGGGCCCCGGTAGACCAGGGGGTCCAAACATGGGTCGACTCAAACCATCACCACCTGAAAAAAGAGAGACTTCATTCCTGTCCCACCAACAGGTTTGTGCTACATGACCCGGTTCTGGTCCAGAACTCTGTGTTAGCGTGTCCTTACCATCAAACTCAGGCCGGACATAATCTTGTCTTTCAGGCTTCAGCATGTCTCTGTTGTGATGGTCTGTAAAGGAAACCATTCGTCCGATTGGACCAGGAGGGCCCTCTGGTCCAGGGGGCCCCGGAGGGCCTGGAGGGCCTCTGAGGGAAACGCCTGTAGGGGGCAGCAGACAGGACGGCACACGGTTAGTATTGTCTTCCATAATTAGTGGGGAATGGGAATATGGCCAAAACTTCAATAAACTTAAGGTGGAACTGTCCTCCCTATAAAAGCATGAGTCTGTCCCCAGACAAATATAAAAATTTCACAAAGTGGGTGGAGCCAACACACATTGAAGACTTTAGGCCAAATTTAACAAATTTATGCTAAAATATCAACATTTACACAAAAACATAAAGATAACATTCATTTATACAATTTATGTGAAAGAAAGCAGATTTGGAGTTCAGCAGTAAAGAAGAAAGGTCCAAACAAAACCTCCACAGACAGAATGATAAAGTCGTACAGAACAGACACTGAGCGCTTCTCCAGGCGCAGTTCATCAGATACATCTCCTGTCTGAACTCACTCTGCAGGTAGTCACGGATGTCCGAGTTGACGTAGCTCCCAAATCCTGGTGGTCCAGGGGGGCCAGGGGGACCCTGTGGTCCAGGAACACCCTGTGCACCAGGGGGTCCTGGAGGGCCGATGAGAGACTGAAACCCAGCTGGAACAACAGAGGTCAAATCAGAATGAGAATGCCAATGCAGTGATATCAAATAGTTTGGATATTAGAGTCTGCGCTCCTGGATGATTAAAGCTCTTACTTGCCAGCAGGTTTCCAGGAGGCCCTGGAGGCCCAGGAGGTCCTGGAGCTCCAGGTGCACCCAGCGCCCCTCTCTCTGGTGACAGACACAACCCGACAATCAGACAGAACAAAACTTCTGTCCTGCACTGAACATAAAGCATGAACTTAGCACTCACGATTCAAGAGGCCGTAGACACGTTCAGCCACCTCCTGGGGGTTAATCGAGAAGCCGCCGATACCTGGACCTCCAGGAGGTCCTGGTGGGCCAGGTGGACCCATAAGGTATATCCTCACTTCGTCTCCTGGAAACAAGATGTCCACCGTCATAACAATAGGAACATATTAGCTTTGAAACATGAGGTTATGTTTTATAATGAATAGTTACATCTGTTTAACTTTTCCTCATTTCTCCATGTTGGTGTTCAGACATATGGAATATGGATCCTTTGATGCAGTTGTCTTAAATGCAAGAGACTCCAACTTTTACCCGTTTACTATTCTCCTAACCTTACCTCTACTCTAACCCTACTGCATCTTGTTACTTCTCAAGATTCATCACTGTGATTTGATGCCACTTACGCTGCAGTAGACTGATGATGTCATTGACAGAGACGGATCCAGGTGGGCCAGGAGGACCAGGCGCCCCCGGGCCAGAACCTGCATGATCAGAACAAACATCAGAACAGTCAGAAAAAGAGCTGCGTCCTTCAGATTGGTGTGGGAAATGTCCAACATTGTGATCTTACTCTGGATGTAGGAGATTACTCGACTGGCTACGTTATCCACCAGGGCGTCTTCTGAAACACCAGGAGAACCTGGTTCTCCAGGAGGTCCGGGAGGTCCAGGAGGTCCAGCCAAGTACTGTCTGATGCTGTCACCTGCAGATCACAGCAGAAAGCCTCCCTAAGCTCTTTGTTCATGTTACAAGAATAAAAAAAATAACTGAAAGTCTTACTCTGGAGGTAGTCAGCAATGTACTGGCCAACAGCAGGTGATTCACTCCCAGGTGGTCCTGGTGGTCCCGGTGGTCCAGGTGGTCCAGGAATGAATGAGCTTCCTGGAAAAATAACAAGAATTCATTAGGAGATGAGAATGTATTAAACCAAACAGCAATAACACACTGACTGAACACAAAGTTTCACATGCAGTTTCTGTATTCACCACTAGATGTCAGCACCTGAAAACTCAGAGTTTTCACATTTGATAAATTTGGTAGATTCAGTTCAATTTGTTCCATTTTCAGCTGCTGTGGTTTTCTTTCCCACTGCTGAGTCAACCAACCAAACCTTTTGAGCAACATGTTCCCCCCCTCGCCTGCGGAGGCGCTGCAACAAGAACCACTGAAGGAAACGACACAAAGATCTCTGAACTCTGGAGGTCAGACTGCAATGCTTAGAGAAATGAATCTCTAAGCATGACTAGAAACAGACAAGCTTGTTTGGAAGGATGTGACCTGGGTTTACAGAGCTGCACCTGAATCAAACCCAACGCTTCTGGATTCATGTCCTTCAGAAAGATGAAACCAAAGTAGAGATGTTGGGCCACGATGCGCAGCGCCACGGAGGAGGAAGACAAACAGAATATCTGCACACTTCAGGCTGACTGTAAAGCACGGTGGTGGTGGAGTGATAATTTGGCTGGTCCTGCTTAGATTTTCAAACTCACTGTAACTCACTGAGAGCAGGGAACCTGGTGTGTGTGTGTTTGCCTTGATATGTACACACAACCTGGATGCCTTTAAGGTCAACTATCTAAACTTCATCTTCAGATATCAAAATATCCTGGTTAGCATGATCTCTGGATCACATGTAATATGACTAGGTCTTGTTTTGTTACAGAATATCTTGCAGCATCCTTCATACAATCTGTTGACCTGATAACCTCCAGAGCATTGCACTTTGTAGATGTTAATATATTTAATATAAAATATATTTTTACCAGGTTCCCCTCCTGCCCTTACTGGGCCACCTGCAAGACACACAAGGAAAGTGGAAATATTCATCATAATTCCTCAGAAACTCAAACTCTGAAACGGTTCAAAATAATATGCATCATGGTCTGAAGAAGATCACACCCAGTGTTTGAGTTACCTGGAGGTCCTGGAGGTCCTGGGAACCCTGAGACAGAAATCACTTATTTAAAATCAAACACTGAAGGATCATTACTCAGACAATCATCAACAGTTTGGCCACTTAACAGCACCTGGCTCCCCTGGACTCCCTGGAAGCCCCGGCTGACCTGGTTCACCTGAAACCAAATCATTACATTTAGTCACACACTACAAAATACAGGCTTTCCCAAAATACTTGCATATTTTCTGACCTTGGAATCCTTGTGCTCCTTCTTTACCTAAAAACAGGTCAGTCTGTGAGATGATAGAACTACAGGAGAAGACATGGTTTCTTAAATTTTACGAAGCCCTACCAGGTGGACCTGGAGGTCCTGGTGGTCCCGCAAAGAAGGTTTCTGAGGAGAAATGAGGAAAATTCCATCAATAATTACACAAAAACAAAATATATGGTTAAGTTTAAGGACAGTATGATTTATTTTGCTAACCAGATGTTGGCAAGAAGCTGCCAGGCTCTCCTTTCTCTCCCCGAGGTCCAGGATTTCCAACACCTGAGTGGAAACGGATCAGAAAATCAACATGTGATCAGACACAGATCACTCTCTATGCTGATGATACATTCTTCTATCAAATGTTGATAAAACTGGATTTGTGTTTACCTGGATCTCCAGGAGGGCCTCTGCGGCCTGGGGGCCCCTGCTTACCCTCACCTAGACAACAGAGACAACGTCATTCGTTTGCTCTGAATTCTTTCAAATCAAGAGATTGGCTCAAGAGCCGGGGGCCTGCATGTTTTTCTGACTCAGCACAAATGAATGGTTAATTCATGAGGAACTAATCAGCCATTTTATTCAGGTGATGTTGAATCTAAAGACGCAGGACGCTGACACCTCTGCTGTAAACATACCAGGAGGCCCCTGAGGTCCAGGTTCACCTCGGGACCCTGGGAGCCCTGGGGGTCCAGGAAGGCCGGTGCCTGAAACAAGTTTGTTGTGAATTAAAAAGTGCATATCAAAAACATTTCTTAGTGTCTGACAGAGTGATTCGAATGCTTTTACCTGGCTCTCCACGTTGACCTTGGTCCCCCTTGTCTCCCTTATCCCCTCGTTCTCCCTTTGTACCTAAATAATTATAAAATGTGCCTCGTTCAAGGCTCTTTTTTCAGACATCCAACATGTTTAAATTGACGGGACCTGGTTTACCTGGTTGGCCTGGGACTCCAGCAGGACCAATGGGACCAGACAAACCTGGGGACCCAGCAGAACCTGGAGGTCCAGCTGGTCCTGGAGGTCCAGGAATGGCCACAGTGTCAGAGTTTACTGGATATGAAGGAAACAGAAAGAAACCAGACTGAATACAGGAGTCACTGGGGTTTCCTGGTCGATGCTGGGAGAAGACATGAGGCTGTTCTCACCCGGGCTGATGACTTTACCAGGAGATCCTGGTTCACCTGAAGAAGAGAACGATCATTTCAAGCCTTCCAGGCGGTCTCCTTTACAGTGTGAATCTTATCACAAAGGAAAAACAAGAAAGCTGTACCTTTACCACCGGGCTGGCCTGGAATTCCTGCAACGCCTGCATCAGGCACCAGAAAAGTACTTTAAAACGTAGAAAACCAAACCAATTTGGGTTACAGGAGTAAAAGTGTACGCTGTGTACCTGGGGGTCCTTGGATTCCAGGAGGACCTGGAGAACAAACAGTTTATTTGGAAGGATCTTTTATTTTTATCATAGTTTGGTGAGTTTAAAACATCCTTAAACATTTTTGAGACAGAATCAAAGAAAATATTTCTAGCTGTATGTAGAGTAAAAGCTCTGGAGAATTTAGTACCTTGGGGACCAACGTCACCAGGGAGACCCGGTAAACCTCTAGCACCAGGAAGTCCTATTGAACCCGATTCACCTGCAGTTAAAGCACAGATGTCAATGCTACGTTGTGGATCAGATGTTCTGCAGGGCTCTGCAGTAAGATCTTCCATCTTTCCACTCACCGCCACTTCCTTTAGATCCCTTTGGTCCCGATGGGCCTTGAGGTCCAGGAGTTCCTGGTTCACCTTTAAGAAAACTCTTTCAATATAATCTACTGAAGCTTTTCTTTGAGGCAGATTGGTAGCTAACATTTTAAATTACATTGTCACTCTTATTCTCCTCTCCTCTCCAGTCTGCATGCTGTCCTTCACCTCTCTCATGCTCTGTCTGTTGTATTGGATGGCTAAGCACATCTCTTCTCCTTTGGTACCTGAACTGTTCAACCTGTTTCCCTCCATGGCATACCCTTCCTCAAACCTCACCACTACTCTTGTCCATTTCTCACTACCAACACATAATTCTCTTGCATCCTTGACCTCCTCATACAGTTACACAATTCCTCTTTTGACACTTTGTCAAATGCTGATTTTCAAAAAACTGCATGCCATGTAGAAGTCTCTTATACATTTTTACTTGACAAAACAAGGAAAACTGAGCTGTTGTACTTTAATAGTAGCTAAAGACATAAACTAGCTCTGGTGGTACGTACCCACTGGTCCACGAGGTCCTCTTTCTCCATTGTCCCCTTTAATTCCCGGAACACCTGGTGCTCCACGGTCACCTGCATTACACGTAGCAGATGGAGAACAGAAGTAATTATAACTTTACATTGGCTACTTCATCTAGAATATTCCTGTTTAATAACAATGCCAAACCAGATAGCTGAGGGTGATATACTATGTTGTAGCATATTTTGGCATTGACTCATGGTGGGTATCAACATGACTGAAGCTAGTGGTGCTTTAGCATTAGCTTCCACTAAAATTATGAATATTAGCAGAACTAACCTTCATACTTGGTGATTTAACTATTGAGTTAGTGGTGCCCATCACTGGCTATTCAACGCCTGTTCCACATGAGCTACTAGAATAACAGCCTGGCCATTGCCTTCTTACGCAGTTCCACTCGATTCTCATCTGCATACATCTAGGATTTGTCACAATAAGCTTGATTTCTCCAGTTGAACTTCAACCGGGCCAATCAGCAGATAGATTGTTTAATATTCGGCTTGTCGCTTCTCTCTCTGCAGTGTGGATGGTTGTTTACAGCCAACACAATTTCCAGTTAACTTCACTACGTAGCTCCCTTCATGGTCGAGTTGGCGCATTATATACGCCACAGCTAAATGTTACCTATCGAGTAAAACCAGATCCAACTGTTTAAGACTTCAGCAGAGTCCATGCCTCCAGTAAGACACTGCTGATTCCTGGACCAACCAGTCGAGGGTCCAGAGTTTTCACCAGTTTGAGAAAAACCCAATGAGAGTGTGAGCTGAAATAAAGTTTCTGTACCTTTGGCTCCAGACGGTCCAGCTTCGCCTTGGAATCCCTTTGGACCAGGTACACCTGTTTACAGTAATATAACATTAATTATTGTCTAATCAACTTTAACATAAAGAAATGAACTGAAACTAACTTTATACCTGGGACTCCAGAGACACCCTGCTCTCCAGCAGCACCTTAAACAAACAGAGTAATCAGGAGGTGAAGAACTTTTATTTCTACTGATTTAATATCCAATATGAATCCTGTCCTCACCTTTTGGACCCATGGGTCCAGGACCTCCAGCAGGACCAGGATGTCCTGGTTCACCCTGAGAACCTGCAGAGTTATAATCAAATCAGCACTTCCTGGCCTTCCAGCACGTCCTCAACTTGTTTTAAATAAATGTGATCTGTTTCAACCTTTATCTCCTTTCTCTCCAACACCAGGCGGTCCAGACTCCCCCCGGGGGCCCATTGGTCCCTCCCGTCCCCTCTGGCCTGGTTGTCCTTCTGGACCTGGTTCACCTGGACAGAAACAAGGAGATTCTCAACTCTTTCCTTGAACTTCATAACAGGAACATAAGTCAAGTTTCCATTACCTGGATTTCCCTTTGGTCCCCTTGGTCCATCCAGTCCTGAGTGTCCAATCTGTCCAGGAGGACCTTAAGGAACAAAAAGAACTGATTAGCTAAGCCAAGTTTTTTACCGCTTTGGAAGAATAAAACATGGATTAGTTTGCCCAGAGTCTTACCTGGCAGTCCAGGAAAACCACTATCACCTGAAAAGCAGACAGATTTTTACCCCTATGTTCCTATGAACTACTAAACATTTAGTATTTCCTCACCTTTTTGTCCAAGTGCCCCTGGATCACCTGTACAGAGGTAGTCATAAGTATGAATATATGAATCAATCTTAAATTACTGTGAGGTTAGTGAGTACCTTTAGGTCCTGGATCTCCCTTCTCTCCTTTTAGAGAATAAGCAAGAGTTTCTGCAAAACAAAAAAAGCCCTTTAACTCAGAAATGCTTGGTTTTGTGTGCATGCGCTTGTGTGTGTGTGTGTGTGTGTGTGTGTGTGTGTGTGTGTGTGTGTGTGTGTGTGTGTGTGTTAAATCCTGGGGCTTTGTTTCCACACCTCTCATAGCATTTGATTGTAGTTCGGTCCTGAGCAGCTGCTGAACGGTCCTCTGCAGGGCGGTGTTGTCCTGTCCTGGTCCGGTTCCTGTGCCTCCTCCAGGCCCGAGGTTGATTGAATTATCGGAGCGGGTGAGGGTGGAACCAGAAGAGGTTCTTTCAATGTATGCTGAGTCAGGCGGGTCGATGATATTGATGCCGGAGGAAGACCACAGGCGGCTGGTTGATGCACTGCCAGGGGCGGCTTCCAGAGCATCAACACGGTTCTTCAGGCGTCTCACCTCCTCGCCTGGGAACAAACATTTAGAAATTGCACCAAAGAAGATGAGCTGGTGCTTATAGATAGAATTTATTTGTTTTCCAGATAATTGCTTTATCAAATAGATTCCTATGACTGCTGCCTGCTGAAGGTAAGACAAAAATATATTGTCATTCATCAATTCTTCTATCTCTTATCCAAGATGGTTCATAGGCCCAAAAGGTTAACAAAAGATCCAATAATCTCTCCAGGGAATCTTGCTCCTAGTTAGCTGAACTCTCACTTAAATGTCTGTAGATTTTTTTTCTCCAGTCAGAATGAGACTGATTAAGTTTGACTCAATATGATTTCAGGATCCCCAGCTCAAACTTTGAATAACCAACCCGATCCTTTATCCAGGCGTTATGACAGAAGACCAGGTGATCAGGCCTTCACCAAAGGAACTGCCTCTTGGTAAATCACCATGAGGTTCTGCAAGGTACTGACACAGTCAGGTCTGGGACTGGGTCCTGGGTGATCAGCTCACTTTTCAAAAAAGAATCTTTTATTTTCCTCTGGATTTTTGTCTCTTACCCAAAGTGATGAGTCCGAAGAGGAGCCCCAGGAGGAGCAGCAGGGTGCAGACGAGGGCCAGCAGCCACTTCCACCAGCTGCAGCAGGAGCAGAACCCAAAACCCAACTCGTCTTTACGGATCTCTGAGAAACAAACAGCCAGGTGTGAGTTTAGCAGCTAGCTGCTGATGCTAACCAGTACATCAGAACAGCATAATGTCCATGTTTTCATAATAACTCAATAAATGGTACCTGCATAGGTTGCTTTGTCTTTTGTGGTAGATTTCAAGGTTGAAGCTACAGTAATAATATTTAAAACAAACATCAATTTATGACTTCACAAAACAATTAAGGATGACAACTCTAACACTCAAAAGTTTTACATTTGGCATCAGTTCCTTCATCCACTGCGCTGGACAAAAGTTTCTGTTTCTCCCTCTTCAGCGAGTCCTCAGAGTAAGTGCCTACAAGACCAGATGTTCCCAATGATCACATCTGTAATTAGACTCCTTCAGACAAATGTGTAAATAAATCTAAATAAGCATTTGCAGAATTTGAATTTGATTGTTTCTGTCAGAGGTATAGTGTAGTTAAAACCTGAGTAAGTGGCAGGCGCAGTGGACACAAACTGCTTCCCGGTGTCTTTGGCCATGACCAGCCGCTCCGTCTCCTTCTTGATGGGAGCGTTCTCCTTCTCTATCAGCACAAAGTTGAAGTCTTTCCCTGAGGCCTCATAACTGGTGGGACTGCTGGGTCTCACTATGAGACACAAGGCAACTTCATTTATAACCTTGCATTTTGGTAGTAGTCAATGGTCAAGTGATGACAGAAATTTCAAATTTCTAAAAAGAATGATAAAGTCTGGGAACATTTTCTGCCTCCTCACCTGTGGGTGCAGTTAGTCCAGACACATTTTTCTGGACGCCATAAACTGCAACCAGACCAAAACATGTTACATAACATTACAGTATGAGCAGAGTTTTATAGTTGAGCAGATCATCATGAAATGTGAAAATGCTGGGATCAGTGGTTTACCTATCTGTGAGCCGGCACCAGCGGGTGAGAGGACCGTTGGACTGGTCAGGTTATTCTGCACACCGTATGCTGGCACTGCAACAGAGAACCCAACATGCAGTGAAAATGTGAAGGTAATGACAGTAGAAAACCTTTTACAAAGGAGTGGCCGAGGCTAACCGGAGCCGCTGACAGCTTGTCCAGCGTTCACAGAGGGAGAGCCGAGAGTCAGGTTGTTCTGGACTCCGGCACCTGGCAGAACACAACAGACCGGTTTGTCCATCTGTCACAGGTGGCAGCCTGGACAATCAAACCTTCAAATATTTCTAAGTTAAACCACCAGCTGCTAAAATTATTATTTTTGATCAGCAGCTCAGATGGAAGCATTTCTGTAATATCACTGTGAATCATGTTATTTAAATGTCATCAGTTGTTTTGTATGAATGAGTAAATTTCTGACAGAAAACAAATTTTCATGAGTTTGCTATAACTTTTAAATTTGTTTGGTTTTCTTTATGAACATTGAAAGTTTTATTTGTTAAAAAGCAAACTCACTGACTCCTGTTTTGTAAGATGCAAAATTGTCGAGTTTTGCTAAATGACCATTGTCAAAATCTTGCAAGAAAACTTTTGATTGTTAGGAAAGATTATCTGGATCATATTTGATCACGTTTACAATTTTCTTTATCATTTTTAGTCACTATAACAAAAGAAATCTTATCTTGCATCTCTTAGTGATCATATCTTTTATATGTACTGGAGTTACAGGGTACTTCCTGGAAACTTTCAAGGTAGCTTTCTGGTACAAACGGTGCCATTCCTGGAACTTAGAAAGTGTTTTCCTGGGACTCACATGTCACTAAAAGGGCGATTCCACCAATTTATATAATTTTTGTGTAAGTTCCAGGAAAGGTTTTATTTGTTAAAAAGAAAATTGTAAGTAGTCTGTTTGATTTGATTTGACTTCATTGAACGTAGTGTAATAAAAGGATAAACAAAGTTATATGCAAACAAAATAAATTTAAAACAAAAGCAAAGAAGACAAAAATAGAACAATAGAAAAATACAGTTACATGTAAATTTTAAGGTTTGGTATCCACATAATGTAAAACTACCATCAAAACACAAACAAATCCTCCTGTAAAAATCAGGAAAATAATTGGAAAATTCTCACAAAGTGCCACAGAAGGATATGGAACGTCACATGCAATTATCCTGAAAATTTCATAAAAACACCTTATAAGTTCTAGAAAGTTCAGAAAACACTCAGAAGTTCCTGTAAAGTTCCTGTTAAAGGTTTTTCCACATTTGGGGAAAAACCTTTAACTTCCAAGAATTTATTCCTAAGTAGGAACTAAGGAATAAACTCTGAAGGTCTGGAGGGTTTATAATGTGTGTTTTAAATGGGAAAACATTTTGCATCCTGTTTGGTTTCTTTAATACACAGTTAAAATGAACATATCTGTGAGTTTCTGTGACTGACCTGATGGGTAAAGGTGGGAGGTAGCGGTGTAGTTGTTGGGGTTGGTGCTGTAATATCCACTGCTCACGTCTCCTGACCAAACGCTGCCGTACTGATCTACAACAGAACACAAAAACACAGTGAACGGATGAAACGCTTTTCTGAAGCTCGGCACAGATGAATGTTCCTCTGCAGCTGACCGATGGGACCTGAGGAGCCCTCAGATGTGGCCTTGGCTTCCATGCTGGCCTTCTTGGGGATGGGCAGTGTGTTGTTGGGGGACTGGGTGGGGCTGGTGCTGGTGGAGCGGTTTCCCCTCAGCAGGCGCTTCACATCATCCAGCTCCGTCCCTGAGAGAAACAAAACACCAGGAACTGTGTCATGACTGGGTTTTAAATCTGATCGAAAGGACCAAAAAGGTGAAGAGCTTCAGGTTGGATGTTTAGAGGTGAGAAGACAAATCAGTGAAGGACTCACATCTGGCTGGAGGTGAAGCACTTTGAAGCCTGGCTCTGATCTCACTCTCTAAAAACAAAGAAAAGTAATTATTTCTCTATTAC
>NW_015114584.1:31135-40588 GCF_001443285.1 Poecilia latipinna
ATTACCTAAGGCTGATTATTTAAAATTAATTGCAAAACTGTGGGAATAAAGCCTTAGTTTAAAGGTCATTAGTGCACCTCTGCTTTGAGTTCTCCCCCTAGTGGCTGAAGTTGAAGTTGCAGTTGAACTCCCTGCAAAATCAAACCAAGATCAGCATCATGAAGCATTATAAACTGAGATCAGTTATACCTGACAGGAAATTCACATACCATACTCCTTCCTGCTGTACTCCAGGGAAGAATCGGAGCTTTCTGAAGCACAAGAAGGATCAAATGAAAACTCGCCCTGCATTGAAACTGCAAACAGTAGAAGACGTGACCTGAGACGAACCGTCAAAGACGTCTGACAGAGCAGCTGCCATGGTGGTCACACTCTTCCTCTCCTTTGGAGGAAGTGAGTACGTAATGCCAGAGGATGACGAGCCCTTCTTCCCTTCTCTGGACCCTCCTGATGTGTAGCTGCTTTTGGTCACCGTGGAAACGGTCACAGCACCAAGACCCCCTTCTTTTTTAGTTTCTCTGCTTCCACTTCCAAAACTGTAGGACATGCTAGAGGACCCTCCTCCTGCTCCTCCTGCTCCTCCTGCTCCTCCGGCCTCTTTAGACCGCTCTCCTCTCCCTGAGGCCACAGTGGCCCCTGAGGTCCCTGAGGTCCCTGACCTCTGACCTGAGGACTGGGCAGAGGAAGTTCCTACGGTGGTGACGCGTACGTTTCCGGCTCCAGAACTGCTAGATTTGATCAGAACTGAGCTGCTCGTACCCTCCGATCCTCCTGCTGCAGCTTTTCCACCTGAGCCACCGGAGCTGAAAGAAAAATCACCTGAAAGCAAAGGAGAGAAATCAGAAAATACCAGATTTCTTTCCCTGTTTTTATCAAAGTAAAATTCCTGGAGGGAACATTGGATGGAAAACATGAGATTCCTGAAACCCATTTTAATTTGCAAGACTGAACTGGCAAAGTTCATATATCATCTGTAAAGTGAGCAATAATGTTTGAGTTTTTTATTTGGAAACCTTCCCAAACCGCATGTCTTAACAGGTTTTATTACTGTAAACCTGCAGATCCTCCACTCTGATAACAGAACCATTTATTACATGCACTTATTTCTGCTGCTGGCTAATTATTTTTTTCTTATTCAATTAAAAATGAAAAAACTAGATTATGTTTAGTTTTTACTGGAATGAATGATGAGAAGTCTGATTAGCACTGACACATATTTATCATTGTTTTTCTGGTTTTACATGTTTGGTTTTACAACTTAAAACTTAAATCCATTTCTTTTTATCTTCCAATTACTTACTTTTAATATCTTAATACAACAATACAACATGCTCTGAACATCATGAATATGTAAATAAGTAAGTAGAAGAATACTAGTGTGTTTTTCATTTTCCGTTGTCTCTTCATTTGGGAATAACATCCAAATATTTTCGAGTTTCATGACGGAAAGACACTGAACTCAGTGTAACGGTGTTACTATCATTAACACAACATAATAATAATGTATTTCATGCACAAAACCTAAGAGGAACATGGTTCCAATATATTTAGCTTGATACAGTTTAGGATATAATGACACAAAGAACTAAAAACAAAACTGTCACTACAATACTGACATGTTCCCAATGTGCAGCAGCCATGTTGGATTTTCAGGTGCGAAAACAGCAAAACTTACTCTGTGATGTAACTCCACAGGCTGTCACTGATTTTTTGACCACTGTAGAAAAAACCCCAACAGTGAGTATTTAAATCCAACATCTGTTTTAATATTAGTTTCTGACATAACCAGATTGTATCAAACCTGCAAAAATACAAATTTATGAAACTTATTTAATTTCTCCCTCTTTTAAATGGCATCCTTAAAATACCATTAAATAACCTTATATGTGATCAACCTCAGTATAATTTACGTGATGAGTTATGAGGTTGTGTCATAATTTCACTCACCACCTGAGCTGCTGCTGGCTGCAGCTCCTCCACCTGAGCTCACCACTTTCTCTGCGGTCACCTTGTCCATCCAGCAGCTGGAAATAAATCACACTTTACTTTGCAAAGCAGAGTTCAGAGTACAAAAATGGAAAATGTTCATAATGCTGAGCTCAGGTGTTATTACCACCTGAGGCGATTCATACTTTTCTGAGGCCATGTAACTTTTTTTTTCATCAAGGCGTCATGATTGATTTAAAGCTTTAACCTGAAGACTTTCAGACAGGTGGGGCTGATTAATGTGACTCTGCTGAACAAAGGAATCTGCCCAGAGAGAGCAGGTGTGAGGTTTCAGCCATGTCTAAAGGAAAGTATCAGGTATTTACTCTGGTTATACATGACAATTAAAAATATATCTTCAGGCAGGTGTTCATTTCAGGTGTTTTATAATTAAACTTCTATTTTCTCTCATCCTGGTTACTTTCCACCAATCAGGGTTTGCTGCCTGTTAGAGCCGATGATCTGAAGTCAAAATATGATTCCTCAAAATCACCCTTACATTTCTATTAATCAGTTAGTCAGGGAAACAAGGAGCATCAACAGATTTTAAACGGCTTTAATTTAATATTAAGTGGTGTTTAAAAAACAAAAAAGAAATCATGGCATAAATATTTTTAACCAACATAATTTTTGTTATTTAGTTTAATTTCTGCTGAGGGTCTCAGGATCCCCCAGCAGGGCCAAAAACTCCAACTTTTTTTGTTACCGTTTTCTGAGACAATTGTTATTGTGCAACAAAAAAAAAAAAAAAAAATCACATACAAATAATTTAATTATATTAAATGTATGTCATTTCATATAATTTTTCTGATTTTTTGCAACCACATAAACACCAACTAATAACTAACTAACTAATAAATAATTAGACTATTTAAAGTAAAGCGTGTATTTGGAGCTCATTTTTATGTTCTTGTACTTTATTTAATTATTTATTTGTATATTTTAAAGTATATATCATTTTTTACAGCATCTATAAATAATTAAATGTTTGTATTGCATTTCTGACATTAATTGCTTTTAATGGAAAATTATGACAGAGTTGCTTTCAAAGACAAAATCTTATTTAACTCAGATTTTTAGTGTTTTAACAATGCAGCTGATTTTAAAGTTAAATTTAAAGTTCTGTCCTGATTTTAGTATGAACACCATCTGAATCCCATTTTTCCTTAGTTGTCCTAAAAATGTTCAGTGTTGACATTTTTCTACTTAAATTTTGAAGAATAAAATATTTATTTATTTTTTAGATTATTTTTAAAACCTGAACTAAACTTTTATAGTTTTTTTTTTACAGATTTGGTTTATTAAAACATAAGTTTATTAAAGTTTATGATGAGATCTTTTGACATCCTGAAGGTAATTTTTGCCTGAGATGTTATTAGTGAACATTTTTTTAAACCTATAAGTTTCATTCTGTTTTCCTTAAAAATATAACAAAGTAAAAATATTTAAATATAAACATGTTTGTACGCCACCACTGATTCATTTCTCCAAGCAGGTTCAGATTCTGTATAAAAACACAGAAACTACGTCTTGTCACATTTAACTTTACATTACAAAATACAACTTGTTCAGTTTTATAAAATTGATCATAAATACAATAATGATCCCTTTAATTCAGTTTCTGTTTGTTTCTGCAACATTCAACTTTATGTCATTTATTTTTGGTTTTTAACTTTGTGCTAAAATCAGTGATTGTTTTTATTGTTTTATAAAGTCATTTTTAAAGTATAAAATTTCTTATGATATTATTATAATAACATTAACTTCCTGCTTAAGTTTCCTATAAAACCTCACATTCACTTTAACTTGTGCTTGGTTGTAATTTAAACTTTCCATCCATCTTTCCTGATTTTTATTTATATATTTTTTGCTAATGAATAATCTGTTAAAAGCAGAACTCACTCAGGTGAAAACACGCCTCACTGATCCGGTGCTTTCAGGGATTTTACGTAACAAAATCACCTGTTATTACATTAAAAAACCTGTGTTTGCGTTTACCTGTTAGATCATTTCTGCAGCGTTTTCCCGTCCGGCTCCTCTTCGCTGACCAGATCAGGGAATGAAGACGGGATGTCCAGGTTCTCCGTGGAAACGACTTGCAGCTCCTGGGACCCACATGCACCTTCAGAGTTTTTGTATTAACTTTCTGTGACTCACAGCTTCAGTCGACAAGTTTCAACAGAGGCTGGAGGCTGGGGGGTCGGTGCTGCAGCCTGTGGCAGGCTGAGCAGGAAAATAATGGCCCCAGGCTGAAATAAAGAGCAGAAGTTGATGAAAGTGATCAGACAATGAGCTTGTACTGCTTTTAAATGGCTTCTGTTTGTTTGAGGTTAAGAGCTTGTTTGAGGTTTTGAAGATGAAATGGAGTCTTCCTTTTAAAAGTCTTTAAGGACAGAATCAGAGCTGCAGTTTGGGAGAAAAAAGTTTGCATGTTTTTGGCTTTGGAGAAGCAGTGAGGCGAGCTGAGCTCAGTTTTTTTCACAGCACTGTTCAGGTTTGTTTTTGTTCTTCTCAGTGAAGCTAGCAAAAACATTTCTATACAGTACATTTCAATTTCTCAATAATAAATACAAAAAATTATTTTACATTCAAAAGCAACAGAATAGTTTGATTTAGATTGAAAAGATTCAGTTTGGCATCAGAGAAGTTGCCTTGTAGATGAGTTGTGTCACATTCGGTCTTCAGGTTTGGCGTTGGAACCAGTGGATACTTGAAGGTGTAACAGACATTGTGTCATTTGCACACGGAGTTGTAAAGAGTGTGCTCATCCATCCATTGTCTGTGTCCACTTATTGCAGGGTTTTATTAGGAATGGTGATCATCTCCAGCGGTCAAACGAATCCGTTTTCTCCTCAGTTCTTCAGGAAAACGTCGCTGCAGTCTCTCCTTGTTCAGGCTCGTTGTGGTGGACCTCTGTGGAGGGATGTTGGCCAGTCTGCTTTGCTGAAGTGGTTTTATTCAGGAAGGCTGGATTTTAAACATGAATGAACTGCTTAAGTCCAGACTTTGACTAGGACACTCCCTGCGGGGCTCCTCTCTAGCATCTTTGAGGATCTGTAAAGGCTCCCGACCCACAGTGTCCTGTGTGGTGTTGTTGGTGGAGTGATACTGGAATCCTCAGTTTTAACGCAGTAAAACATCCACCTGCATTAAATGCAACACTGTGCATTACCTCAGACACATGCAAACGGTGGTCAAACGAGCTCAAACAATCCAAATGACTGAAGGTCACAGAAACAGGCTCCTGATAAAACAAAGTGGCCTGTCTGCTCTGATGCTAGAGGGAGTTTTGATTTAATGAATCAATCATGCAATAAGGATTCCACCTTCAGATTGACCTGTTTTAAGCAAACCTGCCTTGGGACATGAAGACATACAGCTTCTGGTACAGCTGTATATCAAGACAGAACATGAAGAAAAACCAAACAGAAAAACAAACAGAATTTCAATCTTTTATCTCTTCAGTCCACAGGAGATTTTCCCTGAAAGGTTTGGGGTCACGGCTGTGGTGCAGGGTAAAGCAAGCGACCTTCAGATGAGTCTCTGATAGAAAATCTGTCAGATTTCACAGAGATGGAGCAATAATTCATGAAACAATCCTGATCCAGTTTCAGCCAACAGTGGAACTCATTGCTTTGTTTCTTCTGCTAAAGCTAATGACCAAAAACTTTCATTTAGTTTAAGAAATAGAAAACTGCACAAACTTTGATTAGAACAGATTTAACAAGCTTTGTAAATCTCATCTAAACGTTTTAACCATCCGATGAACCAGAATCAGGAAGGAGTTCAAAATTAAAGCTTAACATCAAGAGAAACTTTGAGTTTATTACATTACTTTAACTCTTGTTAATGTCATTGATGCTGTTTGTTCTCAGTTAAAAACAATAAAAATAAAATAAACCATAAACAATAGGATCAATATCCAGGCCTTATCCCAGTCTGATACTCTGGATCTGTTGCTCCAACTTGTCTGAAATCTGAATACATTTTTCTGTGACAGGATGTTTCAACACAGTTTGTTAATTTAGAACAAATCAAATGATCCTGGCTGTATTGAACTCAGGCGGAGTTTTATCCATCCATGATGACGCTGTCACTCTCCTTCGCCTCCATAATAATGTTTTCCATCCCAGACCCATCTGAGAATTATTAATTCGAAGGAATCGTGACTGAGTGCCATTTGAACTCTTACCCAGCAGCTAAATATTATCTGTCAGGTATAATTTGTCCTGGCAAGTTTGGATTCAGACCCACATTCTTGAGAGATTGGTGGATGAAAAATTAGAGAAAAATCCTGATGTTCAAACAGAACTGATGGAAATTTGAACTTCTGAGTTAAAAGATGAAATGTTTTCATCATTTATGACCAAAATGTTCACCTGCTGGATGAGTCATGTTCAGGTGGCTCCTGAAACATGTTTTATTAGGTTTTCTCTGGGAGGCAGAGTTTGAGTCAAAATCAGGCAATGAATCCTCCTCCTGTTGTTCCAGAAGCCCCCGAGTTTAAAGATGTTTCAGAACCAAATGTAACCAGGAGCTTTCACAGTTTACAGTCCTGCTGGTTCAAGAGGGCCCATTAGTGAGCCCATATGGGTCCCATAACACAGTGCAAGTCAGACTTTTATGTGCATATTATACTGGCTGAGGGCTTCTAATTATTTAGATCAATTTTTACTTTTAAGGGTGAAATGATCATAAAACAAAGCAAAACTAAAAAGTTGAAAACATAATTTGTTCAGATCTAAATTTGTAGTGACTTTTCTATAATCCATACAGGATTATTTTTACATATATGCTCTCCAGGAGTGTTGCTGAAAAAACTGACTCAGGCATTTGTATATTTGTATTACTGCTTTGTATTTAAAATAATATGCCTTTTTATCTGTTTTACCTTGCTGGTGTGATTTTTCCCAGCGGCTCGGCTCGTTTGGAGGGATCTGAGATGTGGTGGAACAGCCCAGTCTCCAGATCTCTGCAGACAGAATTGGGCCAGGCTCTGATTTTATGTGGTGGTATCAGTGATTTTAGTAAAGCTAATTTTAACTTCCGTTCTGTTTTTGTTTTTCTTAGAAACCACAAATGGGACAAAAGTATTATTAGACGTGTTTGCAGGGAGAACGGGATAAAATACCATCTCAGTGATAAAACAGGCATGATTTCCATTGGTGTTTGCTACGGATAAGAAGAATTTTGAAACCATTGAAAGAACTCATGTCTTGGACTTGTTTAAAAAACTCTCTCTGTTTTTTCTAATGGACTCAAGACAGAAACAAAACAGAAGTCTGACAGTTAGAGTTTCAGCAATAGTCGGTATTGGTCTAACATGTGGGTGGAGAGTTTCAGAGAAGCCACAAGGCAAATCAGGTGACAGCTCTGACCTTCAGCCCTCGCATCGTAGGCAGAAGGAAGATAAATCAGAGAGACGAGTCGGTTCTGACTCATCTGAAGGAACGCAGCAGCAAAGGAGTCGAGGCTCTTCTTCAGATTTTGATATTGCTGAACACCGGACATTTATTCTAAGCTACATTATTAATATTAATGTACTTTTTTATTATTATATCAGGACTATTATTGTCGTTGCTGTTTTACATTAAACTACTTTTTTGATCTGCATTTGTATTTGAAATGGAACTTAAGCATATCATATTTTTTCACAAGGTATTATTCCTTATTTTGTGTGTAAAAGATTCAAAACCAATGGTATAAAACGTGTTTAACTATTCTGTATTATAAAAGATATAATAATTTGTGTTCCAGAATATTTATTTCTGCCACTTCTGCTAGTTTTAACAAGTTTTAATTAGTGGATACCAATTGAACAATTATTAAGTACAACATCTTATTTTAATTAGTCTCAAAGTTTTGTTCATTTTATTTTATTTTAAAGTCAATTTTTTTAAAAAAAGAAGAAGCTGTATTTCTCACTAAAAAGTAACGCCAAATATTAAAGCAACGTAAAGTTTACTGTAATAGGCTTTATGAACCAGCAGGTGGCGGTAATGCAACTCCAAACCAACCACTAAAATAGAGAAAGAGGTGTCATGGCGGCTTCCTGAACGTTTAACCTGAAGATTCACAGACAGTTAAACATTTAAAAGCCTCCGGTTTTTTAGTCTCGAAATGACTATCAAAGACCCGATTAAGTGGAATTACAGAGTGTCTGCAGTTTACGCTCTGGGGATCTGGACAATATTAGGATCCTACGCTTTTTTAAAATATACAGGTCGTTTGGACGATCCAGTAGGTGAGTAAACTGAGAGGAAAATCACCAAGGAGACAGAATCCCGATTAGACGAGATGTTACTTATCATCTGTGACGATTTTTCATTTTAGTAAAGTCAAACTAATTTGTCTTATTGGATAACTTTTCTTAGCTGTTTAGCGTTCTGATGGATAATTAGCTTTAAAAGGCGGCACTGAGAACTTCAGTAAGAATTCATCTGATTTTAAGATATTGTCGGTTTACAGTGATTCTATGATAGCTATCTGTTCAAATATTGGTCAGTAACACCAATGAATACTAAACAAGTAATTCGTCTGTAGTTATCTGTTTATTTGTTGCATTTAAAGAAGGAGTAACCACTGCCAGTGACTTGAGATGGTTTTCTACTGTCTCATTGACTATTTCTCCCCACAACTCAGCGAACCAAAAATTCGAAGAGCCAGAAAATCCCAACAAGCATATCTACGAAACTGCTCACTCCAAAACCATCATCGTTTATAAGGAAGATTTCGTCCCCTACAGCAGGAGGATCTACAATTTCATCAAGTCGTTGAGTGGAGGATCAGGAGCTGGAGATGGCGACAAGTAGCTGCTGGACATGTTTTAAAAGACAGACTTGCTGTTTGCATATTTGAAGAGGCTGTCTTTCATTATTTTGCCAAAAAAGAATGTCCAAAAACATCAGGACTAATCATCTCTGCAAAGCAATGATCAAGTTGTCACAGAGTATTTTATTAAAGCTCTAGATATTTAGGAATTTTTGCAAATTAATTGTTTCATATAATTGGTTTTACAACAAAAAGTGTTTTGCAGCCAGTTTAATTCATTTAGGCTCTAATTTCCAGCAGATTATGACCCACATTTGGAAAAATCATGAAAAGGGGAAATGGGCAGCATTCTATATTTCTTATATGTTTATTGTTTGGGGAAAAAAACTAATATCTTCTTGTGAATTAAAAATAAGGATACTTGAATTTATTCCATCAAGAGTTTTTGAAATGTAATAAATGACTGCATTTCTTGAAAAATAACAAATAAATAAGTTATAATTGGTATGAATTTCCCATTCATTTTGGGTTCTTAGTTTGTCTGAATTTTTTTTTTGTTTTGTTTCTTTTTTTTGTTGTTTTTTTACCTCATGTGTCACGGTCCTGCTTGAACACCCATTTGTTTCACAAGTTTTAACAACTTATCCCAAAGCAGATTAAATTAAATTGATTACAATGTTAGGGAACAATACAGGA